>NW_027496635.1:0-114419 GCF_021521415.1 Bidens hawaiensis
TGAAGTTCTAAAGCGGCTTCTAGTTCTTTCAAGACTGTTCCTATCGTTGGACGATATCTTCGATCCTTACTCAAGCAGCCCACAGCGATTCTCACGAATGTGTCTAGAGAATACGGCTTCATCTGTTGTTTTAGACCGACGAAGATGATTTCATCTACACTTTTATTTTCGTAATGATGTTTTACCAAACGAGCTAGAAAAGTGCGCCTATCATGATAATCTGGGATACACGCAAGCCTCCCACATAAGACTTCACACAATACTACGCCCAACGAATAAATGTCAGATTCTTTTGTAAGTACACCAGTCTCTATATACTGCGGATCCACATATCCCAAAGTGCCAACAACATTCGTCACAAGAATCGAGAACTGTTCACTTCTAGGTCCTATTTTACACAATCCAAAATCTGAAATTTTTGCTTTCATGTTCTCGTCCAGAAGAATGTTGGAGCTCTTCATGTCGCGGCGTATCACCCTATGGCCCACACCCACATCTTCATGAAGATACTTAAGTCCACGTGCCACATCAAGACATATACGAAGACGTTGCTCCCATGTTAGGTCTTTGTTAGCTAGATGCTTATCAAGGCTTCCATTAACCTCGTGCTTGTAAACAAGCACTTTCTCGTCATCTTCGTCACAAAATCCAATGAGAGAAACAATGTTATCATGTTTGTAACTAGCGAGCGTTATGATCTCCCTTAAGAACTCATTCCGTCCTTGGCCACTAGTACCCTTCGGATCTGAATCTAGCCGCTTCACAGCAATGGTGGTACCTTGTCCGCGGGTGAGGTTGGGAAGCTGGCCTTTGTAGACCCTCCCAAACCCGCCCTTCCCGATGAAATTTTGATCGGCATAGTTGTCTGTGGCTAGCTTGATGATTTGAAGTTGGATTTGTAGGTGGGCTAGTTCCTGAATTTGAGACATAATTAGTGTTTGTTTAAGGTTATAGTTTCAAGTATATGGAAACTAGTCTTTGGCTTATTTGCAACTTCAAAAATGGCATATATATTATATATATGTCAAAGTGGGAACTGGCAGGTTCCTGTTTTTGACCGGCGCTTGGTCATAGTAGCATACGCACACAAATGTAAATTATTCACATTGGTTGCATTAACTAATAGTGTTATTGAATTACTCGATTAAAGTCTTCGGAAAAGATCTTATTTATATTTTTATTTGAATTTATTAATTGAAGGGGGGCTTTGTATGCCCCAATTTTCCTACCTTCCCTGACTATTGATTGTTCAACCATTTGAACTTATAACTTAACTTATTTGAAATATTTACAGAAATATATATTAAGGGCATGTTTGGGATTGAGTTTGAAAAATGTTTATTGACTTTTTCAAAAAGCCATTTTGAAAAGCCTGAATTTGAGGCTTTTAGAAAACTGTTTTTTAACCGTTTAAAACTAAAATAAAAAAGATTTTTGTGATTGCCAAACACATTTTGGCTTATTGGCTTTTTGAAAACATCAAAAAGCAAATAAGCATTTTTCAAACTCAATAACAAACATGCTCTAACAAAATATTAACGTACATAATTAGCGCCGGTAGTATCCATATTGTTTAGTATCAATCAAAATCATAAACTAGGTTTTGTTTGTTTAATCCAATAAACTAGTTGGATATGATTTGAAAAGGAGAGAACATTAAACTTAACATAGAATTTATAAAATGTTGAGTCTATGCATCCAAAACACAATAACGTTGCTAATAATTAAAATTTTACCCAAAATTGTTAGAACATCAAAACCACATAACCCAAACTTACTACTAACTTATCAGAAATTTGGCATTAACCAAACCACATGCCATATGTGTAATTAGCTCAATAGTTACAGATACATGTTTTGACTTGGTCAAAGCTTTACATGTGAGATGGTGATTTTTTTTTATTTTTATTTTTTTATGTTTTCAAATGATCCCACCCTTACGTTAGTAAGAAAATGAGATAATAATAACCAAAATTGAATTTAATCAATCCAATTTAGCATTAATCAATTTGATCACCACAGTTCGGACATACCTCTCTCTAAAATTTGTAAAATATCGAATTTATTCGAAACACAAAGTTGTTTAACCTAATGTGAATCCTACATGGTTTGAATCCAGCATACCATAGTTAAAAATATCTGAATCCTACATGGTTGACAACATGAAATTGACAAGTAATTAAATGTAGTTTATATATCCGACACACTCATAAACATGTTCTGACAGTTGTTCATATACTACTACATGGTTCATATTCATAAAAAAACAAGAAAACTAGTATTTATTTTTAATATATTGCTTTATAAAACACCTTACAGAATACCAGTCTGATTACATCACCTTCTAAGACAACCACCAATCTGGTCCTCCAGGCTTCTTCACCAGAATCTGATTATATTCCGGTCTTGATGTCTGCAATACATGCATCAATCGAAACATTTATGACTGTTGATTATTGAAGTATGATGACTAAAGGGTGTTCGGAAGTGTACATTAAAATTGTTTATATGTTGCTGCCTCTTGAAATAAATATAATCAAATAATTAACATATTGGATAATTAATAAATCTAAAACACCCTCGAAACACCTCAATGATGCATCAAAACAAGAGTAAGTAGATAAGCAGTTTGGATAAACAATCCCAAACGCCCCTTTTAATCCCATATGAACTAAAGGGGTGTTTGGATGTGCGTTTAGGAGCTAAAAACCTGATTTAAGTGACTTAAAATCGCATGAAACGGTTTCTAGTGTCTGGATAAACACATTCTGCTTTTCTGATAATCAGTTTCGGATATCGAGTTTTAAACCAGCTGCACTGATGATTCATAGTTAAAACAAATTTAATTATTTACGCATTCTTTTAACCTGATTAACAAAAACTTTTATAAAATTATGCGCTGAGTTCAAAAAAACATAATTTGGAAAACACCCAGACAACATTTTGTCCAACACCATAATATTTGTGGGTTTTACTATGTTAGTCTAATAAACCTTTAACCAAATCATGGTTGTAGAATCCGTGCCTATGCGGTGATTAATCGATAAATTTCTTTGAGAAGGTTCTTCAAAGCGAAGGTGGGTAATGGACAGAAATTGAGATTCTGGCTAGACAATTGGCTAGAAGAAGATTCTTTAAAAGATCGTTTTCCTAACCTTTTTTCCTTAGAAAAGGCTAAATCTTGTTTAGTGGCGGATCATTGTGTTGAGTCGAATGGGTCTATGTCGTTAAGGTGGCGTTGGAAATGGGGAGGTGGTAAAAGAGTTGATGGAACTACTAAAAAACTATATTATTTTAGATACGATGGGGAAGAAGATAAATGGATTTGGGAAGGCGACGATCAGGTGTTTATTCAGTTGCTTCAATGAAAAAACAGCGTTATAGGGTTGTGTCAAGCCCTCGTGATTGCATTATGCATTGGAATAGCTGGATACCCATGACGGTGAATTTGTTTGTGTGGTGAGCGCTCATTAATCGGCTTCCTACGTATGATAATTTGTTAAAAAGAAAGGTTGTGTATGGGCCAAATTTTTGCATTTGTTGTGGATCAGTAGGAGAATCAATTGATCATTTGTTTGCAAGGTGCTATGTGGCATCTGTGGTATGGCACAACATTAGCAAATTGTGCAATTTAGCTCCTTTTGTTGCTTCCACAGTAAATGGGGTTTTAAACATTCTTAATCAGGTGCCAGAGATTGAACACAAGAGGAAAATGGTGAGTTCAATTTTTATGGTGGTAATTTGGAGCATTTGGAGAGTTCGAAATAAACTAATCTCCGAGAATGAGCCCATAAAGATCGTTAACATTCTTAGCGAGATAAAGGTGTTAACTTTTTTATGGATTAGAAACAGAGCGAAAGGTTTGGTCGTAGATTGGGCTAGTTGGAATAAATCGATTTTGTATTCTGATAATTAATTTGTTGTATTACCACCCCTGCTAGCTTCTCATTGGGAGGGGTTTGGTTATGATTTTATTGAAATTTGCCGTTCAAAAAAAATATATATAAAAGACCAACAAGTTCATTTCACACTAGCCGAGTCAAACATACACCCAAATAGAAGGGAACATATCAATAGAACGAACCCAACCCCATACAAAACATCCCTTGAAAATAAAAATAAAAAAAACTCTTTAATCCACCCATATTTTGGTATCAAATAAAATTACCCCTCTAAACATAACCTATAAACACGTACAAAGTTAAAAATCTTGAATCTTTCATAGCATCCAACATGAAATTGACAAGTAATTTTACTTCTGGAGTTGACTTCGGAGGCGAGAAAAAAATGTTTCGCCGGTTGACCATGAAGGGAATATAAAAAATTATTTTATAAAAAATGGGGTTACAAAGATGGAGTTTTATATTGTGGATTGGAAGTGGCAGTTGTGATTTTGAATTTGAAAGTTGTATGGACTCTTACGAGTAGTATGACAAATCCTCGTATGGATTAATATGGATCTCCGATCTTGTATGGAAACCTCAGTTTGTATTAAGTTACGCCGTGTGGATCAAAACTGGATGCCGTATGGCCTCATACGATTCGTATGATGGAGGAAACACCTAGTTTAGGCTGGGCAACTGTCTCTAAGACAAAAGTTGCCACTCATACGGCTCATGTGTGCCTATACAACTCGTATTTAGTATGTTACATACGTTTAGATAAATAAAATTTAACGAGTATAAGTAAAAGTACATTAAGAATATAAGATTGCAGACCATGTTACAATTTTCAAACATGCAAATATCCTGGTTATCGTAAATCATAGCAAATAAACGTTTCTAACGAAACAACCAACAAATTGAAGAAAGCTTTCAAACGAGATAACAACCAATCGCATCCAATTCCCAGCCGCAACGACCATGAAACCCGACACATAAACCAACATCCCATGATGCTGAGAAACCAGTATTTGCCGTCGTACCGAAGGGCCCATGCTCCCTTTTGTTCGTCACAAAGCATAATGATGAGACTAGTTCATGATCATGATGTGTTCCAATTGTTCCGGATATCCCAATTATTTCTTCATCATCATCAAAATTAATCTGTCAAACCAACAAAAATCATATCAAGTTGTTAAAACCTTTCTCAATTCTCAATAAACTAATAATAATAATAATAACTAATATGTTGAACCAGTACTGGCTAGTACCAATCTGGAATTTCCAGATGCCAAATTTCCAAAAAACTTGTTACCGGTACCGAAAATTCTTAGTTTGATACCGGTGTCATAGGCAAAAATTTGGTAAATACCGATACCAAACTGAACCATACATATTGGTACCTTACCGATCCCAAACCTGAAATAGTTGGTGCTCGATCAGTATCGACGGTACTTGTTTCGATACCAATACCCAATAGTCCGGCGTTTGCTCATCCCTAGTGTAAACAAATTATTTTACTTGTTCACTACCCCGAACCCACCCCAACGGTACTTGTTTCCATACCAATACCCAATAGTCTCTTTCCCAAGGTCAAACTATCGTAAAACTTGGTGCAATACCAACTTGAAGGACCCGAAAGATTAATACGAAAAAGTATAAGAGTGGTACATAAGATCTCAATAGGCAGTTTGGTGGAGATCTAAAGTTCATGAACATAAATTGGTGCCAAAGTTATGTTTTAATTACTATTAAATAAATTAGAAGTTTAGGTTGTTTATGTTTCCTAATTTGAGTATGATTAGAATTGTGGGTGTTATATAAACTTATCAGAAGTTTTATTTTTAGTTGTAGTAGTATGTAATTCAGTTTTTGTTTCTTATTAATAAAAAAAGTCGCATAAACGATTTATGCAATATCGGGTTTGGTATTTTTGATTCACTTGTCTAAGGTTTAACAACTACTCCATAAGATCATAACATAATACAAACTAAAAATGAATTCTAGGCATGATTTATAGGCAACTTATAATTTACTCAACAAGAAATTTAAATCGCAAAACACAATCAAACTATACTTCTAGTTTAAATAAATTTATATAAAAAGATATTTCAGGCATCTAAGTTATTAAACTTGGTCCTTCAACTTTATATCTCCATCATAACCATCTCTTAAGATCTTTCGTATCACCCTAGCTTATTGTATTCTTATTAACTATTAAGGTCCTTCAAATTGGTTTTGCACCAAGTTTCACATTTCAGACAACTAAGTATAGGATTTATAATACAGATCCGATTTATTGTAACTATCTTCATTAAAGATAATAATAATAATAATAATAATAATAATAATAATAATAATAATAATAATAATAATAATAATTAAACCGATAAGAATCGTTTACCTCATAAATTTTACCCTTGCGGCGGGAGTCTCCTCCGTGTGTTTGAGAACAACTCAATTCACCATCGAGATCTTTCTTCGTAAAAGATATTGAATGAATCCAAGAGTGGTAGTTTATGGTTATATTCGTTAGCTTTTGATTGTTGTTAACCATAAACGTCCACAAAGTTCCGCCAGAGGTTGATCCCCATAACATGGTTCGTTTACCCTTGCCATATCAATCTTTATGATTATTCAATGAATATATAACGTATAAAGCATTCACAACGGCTAATCCATAAATATGTGATTATGTTTTCTATATTTTCATAGTAGTTGTGAATGACGGAAAAAGAAAAAATTATTGCTCGTGAGTAAAAAATAATTATTTAATTGAAAAGGAAAAAAATGTAGTGTTTTTAAATGTAATTATAGAGATTGAGACAGAGTATTTATTGTGAATGCTAACTAGATATTTACAGGAATTGTTATACTTACAATTTTTAAAACAGTTGGATGTTCTAAAGCGGCTTCTAGTTCTTTCGAGACTGTTCCCATTGTTGGACGATGCCTTCGATCCTTATTCATGCAATCAAAAGCAATTCTCACGAATGTGTCTAAAGAATACGGTTTCATTTGTTTTTGTAGACATGGGAAGATGACTCTATCTATACTTCTATTTTCATAATGATGTGTTACCAAAAGAGAGAGAAATGTACGCCTGTCACCATAAGTTGGGATACAAGCAAACCTCCCACATAAGACTTCACACAATACTATGCCCAACGCATACACGTCAGATTCTTTTGTAAGTACACCAGTCTCTGAATACTGCGGATCCACATATCCCAAAGTGCCAGCAGCTTTAGTTACAAGAATCGAGAACTGCTCACTTCTAGGTCCTATTTTACACAATCCAAAATCTGAAATTTTTGCTGCTTTCATGTTCTCGTCCAGAAGTATGTTGGAGCTCTTCATGTCGCGGTGTATCACCCTGTGGCCCACACCCACATCTTCATGAAGATACTTAAGTCCACGTGCCACATCAAGGCATATATGAAGACGTTGCTCCCATGTTAGGTCTTTGTTAGCTAGATGCTTATCAAGGCTTCCATTAACTTCGTGCTTGTAAACAAGTACTTTCTCGTCATCTTCGTCACAAAATCCAACGAGGGTAACAATGTTATCATGTTTGTAACTGGCGAGCGTTACAATCTCCTTTAAGAACTCATTTTGTCCTTGGCCAGTGATCATATTATTTACATCTAACCGCTTTACAGCAACAGCGGTCTCTTGTCCGGTGATGGGGTGGGGAATTTGGCCTTTGTATACCCTCCCAAATCCACCCTGCCCGATGAAATTTTGGTCGGCAAAGTTGTCTGTGGCCAGTTTAATGCTCTGAAGTGGGATTTGTAGGTGGGCTAGTTCCTGAATTTGAGACATGATAAGTGTGTGTTTAAGTTTATAAAACGATATATAGCAAGAATATTACACTTGTCAATAGTTTTAAATGGAAACTAAATGCTTGTGAGTGGAAACTAAATATTGTAGGAGTGATTGTAAATGGTTGTAAGTAGAGCAAAATGAAAATGTCACTTTCCATCAAATAGAATACAATGTTCACTCCAATTATTTTTTAAAAATGGTTGTAAGTTGACGAAAGTGAAAAAGATAATGATAATGTATTAAAAAGTATTATTTAATTGAAAATGACAGATTAATGTAGTGATTTTAGTGTAACCATGAATGTGAATGCTCTTGTAACTTCAAAAAAAAAGAAAAAAGCATATGCCAAAGTTGGAACTAGGAACTTCCGGTTTTTGAACCGCGATTGATAAAACGGCCCTATTTGAATTAGCAATAGATATACCCGGGTTATGATAAGGCCTAAGAGCATCCACACATAAAGTGTAAATAATTCTTTATATCTTTTAACAACGTTTGGAAATACCCTCAACACCTTAGGGAGCCCTTTATAAGACGGGATGTCAACTATACATACTGATTTTGGCGTTTGAGTTGCCTCAAGGTCTGACTCGTCCAAGAAACCCACAACAGTAAGAAGAACCTAGTTAATTATTTTGGATTCAAACCTAAGATCATAATAAAAAATAAAATAAAAGACCTTAACCAGTAAGTAATTTCCATTTACACAGGATAAGAAAAAAACTAACCTCGACCGTAATTCCCATTTACACCTTTTTTTTCATTTAACTCAGTGTTATTGACCAATTTGAGTAATCATTGACCAAATTGTCATTTTATATCACTTTTAGGCAAGTTCCTTATTTTGTGAAAATTTCATAATTGTTGGTTTATTGCAAGCAACCCCAGGGGTCTTTATCTAAATCAGTTACTTTAGTGAGTTGATGGATTAATTCAATCTTCAATCAAACAATTTGTTTGTTTTGCATAAAGTTCCACTATGAGCCATATTGATCGAAATTCATCAATGAGTCACAAACTCATATCTTTTGGTTAGTACACATACCATGTTTTCCCTAAAGTCTTATTTCATGCTCTTTCTTATGACTAGGGTTGCCTATTTCTTACACGACCCGAAACCCGACACGAAAATACATAGGTTTTGGGTCGGCCGACACGACCCGTTTTCTTAAATAGGTCAACTCGAACCCGACACGTTTAAAAAAGAGGTCAACCCGGACCCGCCCATTAAAAAATGGGTTGACCTGTTAACCCGTTTAGCAATATTAAAGAAGTTAATATTTTGATTTTAGAGATAAGAAGTCTTAAATTTTAAGGTTAAATATGAAGTACTTAGTTTTTTTTGTTTTTTTATATATCAATTAGCTTTTAAAAGTAAAAAGTAAAACTAATATCCATTTACACTGCTTTGATCTACTTTTTATTTCTAACACTTTCATTTTATTAGTTTTAATTGTCTATTCTCTGATTATCTCATTATCTTGAGCTAAATACTTCAGTTTTCATCATTCTCATATGTTGTACTTTTTGTTTAATACTGTTTGTGCATATAGCATTTTTATATATAAAAATGTATATTATCATTATTTTATTTGTTATAGTAATTTTTATGATAATATTAATTAGAGATAATAGATTTTAATAATCCAAACTTTGGTCTATTTGTTAATATTAATCTTAACTGAAAAAATTCCCTAGGTTAATCTCAACTTTTATCTTATTGGCCTCCACCGAGCATTGTCCTAACGAAGACTAACCCGGTTAGTTTTGGAGCAAAATATGTCATTTCTCCAAGTTGATCGGGTAAAACAAAGTTGATCCGGAAAGCCTCCACCCCTCATTGTCGCCAGTCGAACACAAAGAAAAGATGAAAAAAATTAACCACATCTCCACCCCATCACCATCATCCAGCTGACCACCACTGACAACCACCATTGTTCATAGCAAAAATAATCAAAATTCAAGTTTAATCATGGAGTTGTGGTGACGAAGCTATGGAGGTAGGGTGGAGAATCGTCAATGGTAGTGGTGAGGGAAAGAAATAGGGGATGAGGATGGGTTTTTAAGTTTAATTATTATTTTTTCATTTGCTCTTCAAAATTGGAGAAATGATTTGCCCCAAACTAATCAAGTTAATCTTTGTTTGAAAAAAAAAATTCAGTAAACGTCAATAAAGTGAAAATTGAGATTAACATAAAGAAATTTTTAAGTTGGTATTAGACCGAATTTTAATTATTAAAATCATTATCCCTGTAAATGATTATTATTAGGAAAATTGGTTTAAAATAAGACAGAATTACAAATTTTGTCCTTTAAAAAAAGCCAAAATACGGTTCGTGTCCTTTTCTAAGTTTCCTTGCAGGCGGTGTACTTTAAACTTTTTTTTCCTACAAGTTTTGTCCTTTACGCTAACTGGGTTAGAAAAAGTCAGTTAAATCCCCTCACGTGAAACGCATGTGAGGGCATTTTGGTCTTTTTACCTACCCTGCAACAACTTCTTCTTCCTCTTTCACCGGAAACCCACCACCACCACCACCAGCGATGGACTTCCGCCACCACGCCCCCGGCGGATCTCCTTCCTCCTCTTCCGCCACCACGCGCCGGAGGTTATGAATCTGAAGAAGGAACGAGATGATGATGATGTTCAGAAGCAGCAGCAGAAGGATATATTTATCCATGGCCAAATTCTGTCTTTATTCAAACAACCCAACCAATAAAGTGTGTCTGATCTATTAATACATTGGTCAAGCATCCATCCAATCCATCAGTTTCACAATTCCATCTCAATTCCACTTTTCCTTTCTGGGTTTTTTTCACAATTCCATCTCAATTCCACTTTTCCTTTCTGGGTTTTGTTCAAAATCATAATTATCATCTGGGTTTCATCAATTTCCCCAAATTGTTTCCAATTTCCAAAACCCCCAAATTTGATAATATTCAAAAAAGCTTCAACTTTTACCATCCAAATTAGTGGGGTTTCTTGTAATTGATGTTATAAAGATGAGAACCGATTTTGGGCGTTCAATTCTGAGTATGAAGCGTGATCCAGCCGTTCATTCTGTTGATCACGAAACCGTAAATCAATATGCCGATATTGAAGCTTTTCAACGGCAGGTAACTGAAAGATTTCATGAGTTATCATTGGCTGATTCGCATGAACTCTTGTCTGTTGATTGGATTTCAAAGCTTCTACATAACCTCCGGCGCGTGGTGGCGGAAGAGGAGGAAGGAGATCCGCCGGGGGCGTGGTGGCGGAAGTCCATCGCTGGTGGTGGTGGTGGTGGGTTTCCGGTGAAAGAGGAAGAAGAAGAAGTTGTTGCAGGGTAGGTAAAAAGACCAAAATGCCCTCACATGCGTTTCACGTGAGGGGATTTAACTGACTTTTTCTAACCCAGTTAGCGTAAAGGACAAAACTTGTAGGAAAAAAAAGTTTAAAGTACACCGCCTGCAAGGAAACTTAGAAAAGGACACGAACCGTATTTTGGCTTTTTTTAAAGGACAAAATTTGTAATTCTGTCTTAAAATAATCCAAACTATGATCTGTTGGCAAATAACAGTCTCAACTTAACACTTGGCTGGTGGCGGTCCCAACAAAATGTGTGTTTGTTTCTAACGGTCCACGACTAACGGATGATTAACTCCGTTAGTTTGGTGCTTACGTGGCATGCCTTGTTGTCAAAATTTGCTTATGTGGCGGTCTACGTGGCAACCAGGCATAATAATAATAATAATAATAATAATAATAATCAATATCAAAGTCTAATATTTTCATCACCAGCAACAAGTTCACCGGCCGCCACCCACCTCACGCTACCATCGTTTCGGCCGCTACCATGTCCATCCCTACAACCACCACCGGACCCCATGACCCCACCATTACCTTACTCGTACCGCCACCACGTTGTCACTCCGGCCCCAGCAACTATTGCCCTAAAACCATCACAATCGGCCACCACCACCCATACCCAGTTTCTGAGCACCCTAATTCAACCTTCACGGAGCCCTAATCAGATTTCAAATACTGAAGTTCAACCTTCACGAAGCCTTAGTTGGATTTTGAAGACCCAATTCAATGTTTATAAGCCGTAATATGATTTTGAAGCTCCAAATCATAAACACCCAAATCTCCATGTTTTGGTCACCAAACCCTAACCGGACGATTTTGAAGCTCTAAATCATAAACAACCATAACCGGACGAGAAACGAGGGGTGGTTGTGGTGGTGGCTCGCCGGGAGGGGTGGTTGTGGTGGCTCGCCGGGAAACGAGGGGTGGGGGTGGGGTACTGGACCAAGAATAATAATAATAATAATAATACACAGTCAGCCGCCACGTCGCGTTCCACGTCATCAAGTTTTTGCCAACTGGGATGGCCACGTCAGACAAAGACTAACGGAGTTAACATCCGTTAGTCGCGGCCCGTTAAAAACAAATGCACAGGTAGTTGGTACTGCCAGCAGGCAAGTGTAAAGTTGGGATAAATATTTACCAATAGGCCATAGTTGGAATTATTTAAAACCAATTTTCCTAATAATAATAATAATCAATATCAAAATCTAATATTTTCATTACTTGCAGCAACAACTTCAGGCCACCCACCTCAGCCTACCGTCGTTCCGGCCGCTACCCGCCTCCATCACAATCACCATCATTGTTGGCCACCACCAACCTCCGCCACAGCCCACCATCTCTTGTAGCACAACAACTCAGTCCCATCTCCCCTTCTTCTCTGTCAAATATCGCCGCCACCATCACTTTCTTCTCCGGCGAGACTCCACCACCTTCTCCGACGAACCTTGAACACGCCGGTAATAAAGTTTTACATCCAGATCTATATCTGATTTTCGATTAATCTCATAAACTTATTCAATCGATGATTATCTCTCGAACATGAAATTGAAACCCGAGGAAGAACGGTGATATTATGGTGATGAGTTAAATTGAAATTGAATATAAATTTGGTTAGCCATCGATACATGTCGCCTATATGTTGTTGAGTCATATGTGTATCAATGGAGTGGGTAAGTAAAAGTTAGCATTATGGTTTGAAATGTTCCAACCATCACCACCGGGTCGGATAGAGATTATAAGGTTCGTCGGAGAAGGTGGTGGATTCTAGCCGGAGAAGAAAGTGATGGCGGCGGCGATATTGGACAGAAAAGAAGGGGAGATGGGACTGAGTTGTTGTGCTACAAGAGATGGTGGGCTGTGGTGGAGGTGGGTGGTGGCCAACAATGAATCAATGATGATGATTGTGGTGAAGGCGGGTAGCGGCCGAAACGATGGTAGCCTGAGGTGGGTGGCGGCCGGTGAACTTGTTGCTGGTGATGAAAATATTAGACTTTGATATTTATTATTATTATTACTATGCTTTGTTGCCACGTAGACCGTCACATAAGCAAATTTTGACAACCAGGCTTGCCACGTAAGCACCAAACTAACGGAGTTAACCATCCGTTAGTCGTGGACCGTTAGAAACAAACACACATTTAGTTGGGATCGCCACCAGCCAATTGTTAAGTTGGGACTATTATTTGCCAACAGGTCATAGTTTGGATTATTTAAAACCAATTTTCCTTATTATTATTATATCATTTAAGTTGTTTAAATTAAAAATAAAAATTAAAAAAGAGAGCATTCACGTGGCCCACATTAGCTAGTCAAAAATAGAAAGGAAAAGTAAAAAATAAATAAAACATGGCCCACATCAACATCATCTTCTTACTCTATTTTCTTACAAAAATCGTTATCTTCTAACTCATAAAATAGTACCTTTTTTTCCTTTTCAATTCTCCCTTTGAATTCTTCGATTTTTTTATTGACTTAATTCGTTTATTTATTCAACTCACAATCACATATGACACTAAAGTTGTGTGGATTCAAAAATAATTTATTAAGATAAACTAAAAAAAAGAGATCAAAATAATTTTGATGATTCAATAATACTATTACTTGAATTTGAAGTTTGTTGTTACTTCGACTAGATGAATCATAGCAATGGAATAATAAAGTCACAGTTAGTTGGTTGGATGTATTCATTAACCATTTTTTTGGTACGAGAAATTTATCATGAATACACTTATCTATGTCGCTTTCGTTATTGTTGCTGGATTGGTTGTAGGGCTTGCTTCTATGGACCTGGAGTTTGTAGAGGTATCGCTAGACAAACCTTGAGCACCGCCAACTAACTTCGATGTGGTTTAAGGATTATAGTGACCTCAATAACCGAACTTTTACTAAAAAGGTTTTTAAAGGTCCGACCTAAGGTAACAAAAAACATTTGGGATAAAAAAATGCTGAGTTTTATGGGGAAAAGGAGGTTTTCGGCAAAAAAAACAAACGAAGACTAACAACGTTAGAAAATTGTTGAGTCAGAGTTCGTTGGTGGAAAATATGTTTAAAGGTGGGACCGCTAGCAAACATATCGTTAGTTGGAATTGTTATTTGCTGATAATTAATAGTTATTATGTAAATCCAATTTTCCATTAAACCAATATATCAACTGCTCCTTTCCAATGTGGTGTAGTGGTGAAGAGTTTGAGTTTCTTAATGGAGGCCCAAGTTCAATACTCACTTGCAATATTTTGGGGGACATATGTGGCTCAATGAAGGAAAAACTGAAATCTTTGTGATCTCTAGTTCGATCCTGAGGGCATCCGGTTTAGACCACTAGTAGGCCTACGGGTGGGTGGGTTTTTCCCGGAACTAGAGATAACTTGGAGGCGCTTAAGGGCAGCTGGCGGTGGCCTTTAGCCATTGGATCACCGCGTACGGAATACCTAGGCTATCTATGTTTGTTGGCCGTTAAAAAAAAAAGATTTTGCATTATGACCCTTCGGTTTCGCATTTGATGCTTTTTAAACAACGATACCAAGTCACATATGATTATATGATATATACGAATAGGTAGTATTAATGTCCGTAAAACACATTTCTAAAATTTGCAGCTGATATGATGATTATAATACCTTAAAGTTATGGTTATTGAATCTACTAGATGGGTGCCCGCGCAATGCAATGAGAAACACATACATTTGTAATCATGTAACAAGATTATGGGTGTTCGTTGTTCGATTTAAAACCAAAAAACATTCAAACCGATCATTGGTTTGATTTCACCGTTGATTTTTTTCATTAACGTTTAGCTAATTGTTTTCAATTTTCAAAGGTTCGTTTCGGTTTTCGACGATAAAAAACGGTTACTAGCGGTTTGATTGACGGCTTAATTTAAAAACCATTAAAACCAGACCACAAACGCCCCAACGTAAAATGTTATTTTTTTAAATGAAAAAAACTATAACAATATGATACTCAAATTAAAGAGAAAAACATGCTCGTTTTTATGATGTAATTTCTTAAAAAAAATATTAGCACGTGAAAAATCTATTAATGTTTAAAATCATAAGGGAGGTTGAGTTTAAAATGAAATTAAAAATCACATATGAGTGAAAGATCAAGGATCATAGTTATAATTATTTTTAAAATTTATAAAAGTTAAGCAAAGTGAAGAGGTTAATGTTGTAACTATTATTTAATAGTGGACAAGTTTGCTCTTATTTTAAAAGGTTGTATTATGTATTGATTGATTTGTAAATATTTTAAAACCAATGTGTTTTAATTTGTCATTCTCTCATACGATATAGATATAAATATAGATAATTAGATATAAATTAAGTCAGCAATATGTTTACTTTTGATTAATTCTCGGGCTTTAAAAATAAAAACTAGTTACAAATTAAACTTTCTATACGTTACTTCAATCCCATTTATCTTTCCGATCAAACCCGTATTTTGGTGTGGTTTCACAATTCTTTCTTCCAATTGTTACAATACACAAAAAAAGACATTTAGCTTATTCTAATATGCGGGGAAGGTTCATGTACATTTTGATCTTAACATGAGTACGTAGGAAATAATGTCAATATATTTAAAAATGTGAACGCAAGAAACAATACCAACTACATTATCAATCTACATAAACAATGACTTATAATAACAAAGAAAAGAACCTAAAAATTACAACAAAAGAATCAAAATCAAGAACAAAATAATAACAGCATATACCAGCAAATACTTATAACAGCAAAAAAAACATCTAATAATAACAACAAAATATAAATAAGCAAATACTTATAACGTCTTATAATCGAAAATTAGCAAATACGAACAAAAAATAGCAACAAATACCTATAAAAATAAATCTAATCATAACAACACATTGGTTAGCAACAATACTTGCATAGCGTATTTTCATTTGTCCCCGTCTTATTTTTTTAGGACAATAATTCACACTATCAAATATTTATTTCTAAATTACACATTGTTGTAAACGGCGAGATTTGAACTCTCTCTGTAAAAGAAAAAAAAAAACTTGTATATTTCAGCAGTTAGTGTGTAGAAAGTGGAGTACGACAGAAAAAAAAATCCCTTGAAAAGATTTTATTCAAACTTTGACTTAATAGCGGCAATTTAATTTACTACTTGAAGGGGGGCATTGAAGACAAATTAGAAACAGAATAATAGACTATTAGAAACAGAATAATAGACTACTCTGGCTTTGTCATATTAGAATACTAGGATATAGCCGATGTAATAAACGGTTGGTTAAAAAAATACAATAAAAAATTTAAATTTAATAAAATACGTAATAATATATGTTATCGATTCTTAAGATATAAATAATGATAAATAAAATTTTATAATTCACATATATCTAAAAATCTCATTTAATATAACATTTAAAGTTAAATTTGTAATTTGGTTAGTAATTATATAAATGGTGATAGTATTAGTTGGTATCTTGAGTTTGTTAAGACTCATACTCGTGCATTCGGATCAAATGCATGAGAAGCCTTCATTTACAAATAAAATAATCCGATGACTTGAGAAAATATTAGGAGCAACTTGAAAATTTTTAAATGTTTCGTTTATATATATTTAAGATTTATAGAAATATATAAAAGAAAATATTAATATATTTAGTGCCGGTAGTATCCATTTGGTATCAATCAAAATCATAAACTAAGTTTTATATTTATTTTTATCCAATAAACAAGTCGTATATGATTTGAAATTTATCAAGAGTACAAGACATCCAATTCATGACCATTTCATGTTCTTTCAAAAATATTATAAGTTGTTTGTTTTCTATTAGTTTAAATATGTCGTACGATATTTCCTTCTTTTTTTTCATCTTCATCAAATCTAATTTGCGATTCATTTTATATTATGAGATTGATAAATGATTTGTTTTTGTATGATGTGGCCAACCAAGGTAGACCCTAAGACTGTTCTTTGCGGAGGGATTTCGTCGTCCCTCCATGTCATCGTTATATAGAAAACGGGGCTTCGAAACCCCTCTCCATCACGCTCATTGTGGTTTAATGCCCCATTACCATGTATGTATGCGTGCGTGCGTGTATGTATGTGTTGGTGAGAGACGGAGAGAATGAGAAAACACATGTGATGCATGTTATGCATGTATGTGTTGGCAAGAGGAGCGAGAGAAAAAAACACATGACACCACCTCTTTCCTCCTACACTGCCCCTACCTTTACCGTCCCTAGGCGGTGTCCCCCCCCCCTAAGCCGCCTTCCATACCGCCCATAGCAAACCATCTAATAGACTAGTACTGACTTACTGAGTTAATTTCTACTTTATGAATATTAATTTATTAGATAAATGTTATTATTGTTATTTTTAGGGGGTAAAATAGCTTACAACTATCAATATATATATATATATATATATATATATATATATTATAATAAATATGTTTTTTTAATCATGGTTTTAATATTATGAGTTTTATTCATTTTAATAATTTTTGCATTTATCAGAATAAGATAAAATTAGAGTAATAACATGTTTTGTTATTTATTATTCCAACTAATAACCATCTTTTAAAAGAAACATGAGAAAACTTAAGAAGTTTTAAGAAGGAGTTAGGATGATAAATCAAATCATATATTTTACTACTAATCAGTCTCTCCTATTGATTGATTTTCACTTTGTAGGGTTATGCGTTAGTATATGTAAGAAATCAGTGTAGATGGGTTGACATTACCAGGATGATAGGTTGGATGGATTTCTCCGCTATAGAAAACACAAAGAAGACTGTTGGAATAATGTTATTAATGTGTTATTTTCTTGATATCCACTATGTAACATTTCCCAATTATATACGAGACATGCCTAGTTACGTATGTAACATAGCTTTAAAACTTTTGAATCTAAATGTAACTGAACTGTAAATAAAGTAATAATAATCCTCATCACATTCAATTTTAGCAAGCATGTGCGGAATCAAGATATTGGCGGATTAGGTTGATTCACAACACAATATGTCACAAATTGTTGATTTTTAGCTTGATTCAACAAATACATACTATTTAGCTTGATTCATATTGGTTGATTAGGTTGTTTTTAGCTATTAGTTAAACAAATAAATAAGAATAAAAATGGTAAAATCGTCCATGAAGTTTGGTTACTTTTGTGACCGGAGCCAATTGAAAAGGATCAACATACCCCTCATTTAACGCAAAAAAATAAATAAATGAAAAATAGCGGAGTTCGTGATTTGGATAAACCTTTTTTGAACGTAAGTCACAATAACTTTTTGCCAATTTACTCTACTAATTAGCTTAATTCATATGAATCAAATCCAGATTCAGTTTATGAATCGACTTCATTTGGCATTTCCATTCTGAAGATTGGTTGGTCATGTGGGGTTTCGGATTGGTGAAATCGGTCTAAACAAACCATGGTACCACTATTTCTCATGCTTTATGCATAAGAGCAATTTATGAATTATAGAAAATATTATTGGGTCTATTCTCACAAGACACAATAAGTGACAACGAAACTGATAACTAGTAGTTTTATCAAACTTAACATAAAACTTAACGAAATTTAGTACCAGACCCGAACTTGTTACAACATTAAAAACCACACAGCCCAGACTTACAGCTTTAAAACTTAGACTTTAACATGCACTAGACCAGTAGACCACATAGGTCATTTGTGTAACTAGCTCAATAATTTTAGATACATGTTTTGCCTTGGTCAAAAATTAAAATAGAAAGACGCCGATAGATATGCTTCACATGTGAGAGCATTCACATCTTATCCCCAATATTTTGTGAGGGATGCTTTTATAACGTACAGAGTGATTTAGGACTTTAGGGTGTTGTGTGAGGAGGAAAAAAAATACAGTGATTTTTTTGTATATTTGAGAAGTTATTGTTCACCCCCTATGTTTTTTAATACTTTTTGAAATTGGTAGTGAGTGGAGAATTTAGAAAGAATAATGATAAAAATATAAAAAAAAAATTATTTAATTGAAAAAGAAAGAGAACATATAGTGATTTTTAGTGCAATTTTAAGATGTGAATGCTCGACGGTGATTTGATTTTTCCGGGTGTTTTCAAATGATCCCAACCTTATGTTAGTAAGATAATGAGAGAATAATATAACCAAATTTGGCAAGTAGTTCATAAATCCAATACACTCATAAACATGTTTTGAAAGTTCTTCAAATACTACATGGTTCATATTCATCAAAAAAACAAGAAAACTAGTATTTATTTTCAATATATTGCTTTATAAAACAACTTACAAAAGGCCAGTCTGATTGCATCATCTTCTAAGACAACCACCAATCTGGTCCTCCTGGTTTCTTCACCAGAATCTGATTATACTCTGGTCTCGATGTCTGCAATACATTCGTCGTCAGATTCATTTTATTACAAATAATTGCTTCTTGAAATAAACAGATTTGAATAATCAACTTATATACGCGCTCCTAATTAAGAACTTTATTTACGTTTTCAAAAACCATCTCTTTACTTTCACAAAAATGTCAGTTTATTATAACATGATTTGGAAAACATCAAATTTCAAGATACATACTAAAACAGATATCCAGTTATCCAAACACCCTGAATATTTGTGGGTTTTATTCTAACAGTCTATATTACAAGAAATATATCTTTATCAGTAAAATCTTTTATTTTATGTTTGTATATTATTCATTTTTTTTATCAAACAGTACTAGCTAGAAGTAAAACTTTACTAGTATTTATTTAAATAAAAATATAGCATAAACAAGATAACTCACTACCTACCAAATAAGAAACAACAAAAGGATATCACTTTCAAAATGATGTTTAATAAATGATAATTATATATTTTTTTGACTATTGTTAAAAATTACAAAATATATCAACTGAACACAGTATTTTTCATATGCAACTTAGTTAATAGCATGCAGACACCAGAACTGATACTTAGTGCATTAAATAAAATTTTTATTCATGCCTACAAAGTACAAACAATATACTTGAATGATTCACTCAATTCCTACATGACGACCAAACATGATAAAGAAATGTAATAACCCATTTCATTATCTAGATCATTCCATAACAATATGATGGCTTTAAAAATTTAAAGAAGATTTTGTTTAATTGGTAACTATCAACCCCAAAGAATAGGCCAATAATGATCATATATGAGAGCAAAAAAGAATAAATTATAATCTTATTTAAAACTACTACTCATACTTATAACTTATAAGCAGAAGCAGATAATCAACTCACAGAAACCAACTTATTTGACCTAAAAAAGGAAAACTTGTAATTTTGAATCTACCGAAAATTACAGTTGTCAAAGGCGCAAGGGTTGAGCCTTGGGCCTAGGCGCAAAGGTTGAGCCTTGGGTCTAGGCGCAAAGCACTTAAAAAGTGAGGTTCTTGAATAAGCAAGACGCTATGCATAAACATACCATTTTTTGGGGTTTTAGACATGTTTTAGGCTAGTTTAGGCTGATTCCAGACCGTTTTTTTATGTGGCTTTCAAATTTTTCCAGAACTTTTAGGATTTGGCTGGAATCTGACCAAAATCTGGCCAACAGCCGCCCAAAGGTCGCCTTCATCCCGCCTCGCCTCGCCTCACCTCACCTCACCTCAGGCCTCAGGGCCTAGGCGCATGGCCGAAGGGCTCTTGACAACACAGCCTAGTATCAGTTTGACATACAATATTCTAAACTGCTTATACCAAACAACTTATATAGGCATAAACACCATTTTTTTCATTCAAACACACAAAAGTTTTATCTGCTTTTAAAAGTAGCAAAAAGCAGATAAGTTGTTTAAATAAGCAAGCCGGAACAATATAAACATTTCATCTTCTCCATCTAGAATCAAAGAAGAGAAACGCATCATTCATTGAAATCCTAATTCAGTACATTATTTATCAAACACATGTAAATCTTACTTAACATATTCAAACATGGTTATCATATATCTAGGCCTGTAAAAGAACCGAACTTCCAGTGAAAAGCACGTGAACCGTTCGACAGGACGTTCGTTTATTTGTTAAACAAACGAACGAACATGAACATCATGTTTCGTTCATTCATTTACATTCACGAACGTTCGTTCATTTATGTCCATTTGTTTATGTTCGTTTAACCCATTTAACTATGTAATTTTTATAGCTTTTAAAAATAAATAAGCATGTTATGTAAATAAGAACCCATATCCATATCCCATTTCTATGCTAAAAAGTAAAAACTAATTTAAATGTGTTTGTTAGACATTACTGATATGCAATTAAAATCGGTGGTATCTCGGTTATCAATCCTCATATGAAATAATATCGGCGATATTGATCTCGGTTAAGTCTTAATTTTCAAATTTTGGTGTTTAATGTTAGTGTTTTGAGTCTTAACTCAGTTCCTACTTCCTACTTAAATTAGTATTAAAATTAAAGATATCCCACCGCGATAACTGATATCTCAAATATTGGTCCTCGAACGATACCCGATATTTTTCCGCATTAACTGCTTAGCACAAAAAACACTCCAAGTGGCAATTTTTAAAAACCTAACTGTGTACAAAATTCCAAATAATCAGGGTTAAACCATTAGCATGTCAATTTCATATAATTACTACATAGCAACATGATAATTTTCACCAATTATTTTAGCAATTCAAAAAATAAATAAAAAAACTATTGATCATCAAATATTAAAATTCAAAAATAGAATTAAATAAAAAAAAACTCACGAGATCTTTGAACATGATGAAGGCAACGAGGAAGAAGAGAACGAATAATATCTCAAACTCAGCGAATCGAACGAATCGAAAGACTGAGTCAACGGCCCGAGTTAGAACCGAGTCGTCGTCTCGTCTTCTAACGGATCCTGATCGTTTCGCCATATGTGATTTCTGAAGAATTTAGTTAATTATTGGATTTGATTGATTGATTGTTTGGTGTAATTGATATGATATTGGTTATTTATTAATTTGGACAAAATGTTTGTAGAATTGAGATCAGTTTTGGGGGAAAAGAAGGTTCACAGGTAATGGTTTAGACTTGGACCAAAATAGGAGGGGTGAATTGGTAAATTACTGTTTAATTTTTTTTTAAACGTTGTGTTTTAGGCCACCGTACTTCCTAAATTGGAGAATTCTTTGGCTAGACAATGTTATTTTAGCCGGGTCCACTATGGGTTCAGAGCCTGGCTTGTGCGAACCCCCATGAAACCATATCGTTAGTTGTCACTTGATAATCATTTTATTGTCACGATGAGTAACACACGGTGGAACGATAACCCGAGTGAACTCGAGATTCGATCCGATAACCTTGCATATTAGCTCAAATCCTTAACACACATTTTATTTTTTAATTTCTATTTTATTTTATTTTATTTTATTTTTGTGAAAAAAAAATTGTAAGGACTCCTAGTCTACTCATATATCCACTAGTATACCTAGTGTGATTTAAACACTCAAGCTTTAAATGATGGAGCACCAATTATACACCTAGATATTATTGGTAGGGTGAGAAAGACTAGATTTTTAGACAATATATCTATATTAATTTATATGTAATTGTGGCACATCTGGTGTGACACATGTATGCTTGATGGAGAACCTCTCGAATTCCGATTTTTCGAAGGAGTGTTAAACACACCCCTTCAGATTCTTTGAATGCACTTGAAGTCACGAATTTCATCTTTCATTTTAATACGAGACATGATATAGTTTTACAAAAATAATAATCATAATAATTTCACAATTAAAAAAATAATAATCTCTCAACTCTCAAGTCGTTTGGTATTTTGGTTGGTTCACATAGTTTCACAAGTCAACGTTTGTATGTTTTTTTAGGTCATTTGTAGTTGGGGAGGGATGCGACGAACAAACAAGGCAACGTTAGAGTTGTTCGGAATTGACCTCATGTAGCACAAGCATTTCTCGTCTTATCCATGAACCTCTTCTCTTCTTTGTATTCCCCTCTCACGAAAATAGTCGGTGCCATTTGTAGATCATGTGTGGTGACAGAGTTTCGCTTTTTTTTTCTCCTTCGAACTCCTCTTTAGTCTTTACATATGAATGTTTCAAAACGTTCATTACATGCAATCTAAGTTTAAGTTTTATCTAAGACTATCGTTAATGGAGTCATAAGTGATAGGCTAAGAAATAATTTTGACAATTTAGATACATACTAAAAAGAGAAAAGGAAAGTAAAATGAAATAAAATTACTTAATGTGATTAGTTCATCTATATTTAGTTTATTTAGTTAGATGAGCCGGAGAATTAGTGTGGGTAAGGTTCATGGGTAGTTTTTCACATGGCAAACCCACCCAGTGGCGGATCTAGACTCGAAACCGAACCGGAGAGCTCAAATTTTTTTCCCCCATATTTAATACAATGTTAATGAAACAAATATAAAGAACACGACAACAAATAAATTTAAACTAACCGGGTTAACGAACCAACAGTGCCGGATCTAGGTTGGGCTGTAAATATCTCCTCTAGCTTGAAACCGAGCCATTAAATCTTCTTCATTTACTTTATCAAACGTTTCTCTTTCGACCGCACAAACTAAAGCATTGTTTAAATACTCATTACCCATTCGATTGAGCAAATCCGTCTTGATAAGCTTCATTTTAGAGAAACATCTTTCAACGGTTGCAGTTGCAACCGGTAAAACCAATGCTAGCTTCAATATTCGATAAATCAAAGGAAAAGTTACGTGTTATCCGGTTTCCACCATTACACGAGCAAGATCACTCATTCCACCAAGTTTTGCAAATTTACCATCTTCCTTTAAAGTGTAATTAAAGGTCGTAAGATAACCCGAAATACACCATCTTTCTTCGTTAGTAAAATCATTCGGATACATCTCTGAAAAAACCACTATCTTAGATATGTCAAACTTGGAAAAAGAATCACAAGAATTTAAACCCGACATATTTTCTAACAAAGTAGTTGAGACCTCACTAAATCTATTTCCAATTTCTTGAATTTGCATATCCAAGACCGTATTAAAAACTTCAACCTCAAAATGATGTCGATTAGTAATAACATACTTCCGGTTTCTTTGATTACCATAACTTCCCTTCATATCTAACATCTTAATCTTGTTTTTTTTACAAAAAGATGTAACTATTGCCAACATCTTCTCAAATCATGTTTGTCTTAGATTATTCAATGCTCAATTTGTCCCGCTTATCAACTTAGACGCTTCCAACAAATCTTGACTCTTTTTTTGAAGATGTTTTGATAAAATATTTGTGAGGCCTAAAATTTCGTCCAACAAGTGCATATAAAACACAAATTCAAGAGTCTTAAAATATGATTAGAATACATTTCGCATTGTATCTTTGTTACACACTATCTTCATCTAATTTAATAAATTGAAGCACCTCAACAACTTCCGGGAATAATTTTAACAAACTTGTGATTGTTCTATGATGAGAACCCCATCTCGTAAGATAACCCGGAATACACCCTCATTCTTCGTTAGTAAAATCATTCAGATACATCTATGAAAAAACCACTATCTTAGATATGTCAAACTTGGAAAACGAATCACAAGGATTTAAACCCGACATATTTTCTAACAAAGTAGTTGAGACCTCACTAAATCTATTTCCAATTTCTTGAATTTGCATATCCAAGACCGTATTAAAAACTTCAACCTCAAAATGATGTCGATTAGTAATGACATACTTCCGGTTTCTTTGATTACCATAACTTCCCTCCATATCTAACATCTTAATCTTGTTTTTTTCACAAAAAGATGTAACTATTGCCAACATCTTCTCAAATCATGTTTGTCTTAGATTATTCAATGCTCAATTTGTCCCGCTTATCAACTTAGATGCTTCCAACAAATCTTGACTCTTTTTTTTAAGATGTTTTGATAAAATATTTGTGAGGCCTAAAATTTCGTCCAACAAGTGCATATAAAACACAAATTCAAGAGTCTTAAAATATGATTAGAATACATTTCGCATTGTATCTTTGTTACACACTATCTCCATCTAATTTAATAAATTGAAGCACCTCAACAACATCCGGGAATAATTTTAACAAACTTGTGCTTGTTCTATGATGAGAACCCCATCTCGTAAGATAACCCGGAATACACCCTTTTTCTTCGTTAGTAAAATCATTCGGATACATCTCTGAAAAAACCACTATCTTAGATATGTCAAACTTGGAAAACGAATCACAAGGATTTAAACCCGACATATTTTCTAACAAAGTAGTTGAGACATCACTAAATCTATTTCCAATTTCTTGAATTTGCATATCCAAGACCGTATTAAAAACTTCAACCTCAAAATGATGTCGATTAGTAATGACATACTTCTGATTTCTTTGATTACCATAATTTTCCTCCATATCTAACATCTTAATCTTGTTTTTTTCACAAAAAGATGTAACTATTGCCAACATCTTCTCAAATCATGTTTGTCTTAGATTATTCAATGCTCAATTTGTCCCGCTTATCAACTTAGACGCTTCCAACAAATCTTGACTCTTTTTTTGAAGATGTTTTGATAAAACATTTGTGAGGCCTAAAATTTCGTCCAACAAGTGCATATAAAACACAAATTCAAGAGTCTTAAAATATGATATAATACATTTCGCATTGTATCTTTGTTGCACACTATCTCCCTCTAATTAAATAAATTGAAGCACCTCAACAACTTCCTGGAATAATTTTAACAAACTTGTGATTGTTCTATGATGAGAACCCCATCTCGTGTCTCCTGCTCGTGCAAGGGAAATCTCTTGATTTAATCATTTTTCTGTTTTTTTTTGTTGTGAAAGGTGGGTTAATGAGTTGGTTAGGTTAATGGTTTTTTTTTTGTTTGGGCTTTATCTTTTGATTGGGTTTAAAACATATATTAGTTGGGCTTAAAATCTTAGCCGAAAAGTTATTTTTTTTCCAGCCGTAACGAAACACGAAAATCGACCAATTTTTTTTTTACACTACCCGTAAAAATTTGAGCCGTAGCGGAGGCTACGGCTCGACATAAGGTATGTCCGCACTGAACCCACCCCTAACTATATGAGTAGTTTGCCAAATTACAATTTGTGTCAAAGGTTTACCGTGTGGTTATATGACTTTTGAAGAAATTAAAATACCCATTAATAATCAGTTTATTACATATATTACAAGAAAAGTTTTAAGGTAGTTATGAGTAGGTGTTTCCAGTTATTTTCTGGTTTGTGAGTACTTGATGGTAAAAATGAAATAACAATGTATGATTGACCGGTGAATGGGTACCCATGAGTGCCTATTCCCCTCTTAACAAGGAGTGACCTGTTAGCTAATGAGATAAGATAAATCATAGTTTACGTTTGGTATATGACCTAGGTAAAAAGTAATAATTCGATGGTATAACAACACTCACACATTGCATGTCATTTCTGAAAGATATACATAACAATATCATATATAATTATATAAAAAAGAATAAAATTCTTGATATTATAATATTATTTTTTTAAAATAATAAATCATATAAAAGTTGCTTGAGTTAATAAAAATTGACCAAAATGGTGTTTAAAGGGAAAAAAAAGTCAAGTGTTTGTATCATTGTATTTGTATGTCGTTAATAATTTTCAGATAAATCTTAACTATTAAATTAATTTTATCAAGCATGCAAAATACTTGTTACATATTTTAGACAAAACTCACTTTGTATTTGTTCCATACGATATATGTCATATAATGACTAAGACAACATATCTAATCACTAAACTTATTTCATGTATAACTAAAACTAATAATAAATTAATTTAAGTGCATGGAGTCATGGACCATGAAATCACTTTCAAATCCACAATCATTCTCCATGGTTTTGCTAGTGAAACACTCTTTGAGTTGTGGTGATGGCAGTGGCGTCCAATTTAAGTGTTTTGGCTCCTTTTATCTTACTTATTTTCTTATAATAGGATTACAAAGTGCCTCAAAAGGAAAGATTCAATATACACATCATATCATAACTTTCATTCCAAGTTTCACTAAATTTATATACCCATTTTTCGATATTATGTATCGTTGTTTTTCTTTAAAATAAGATTGGTTGAGAACGAAAAGATAGATGGTGATCATGGCCGGTCTTGGGGAGGGACGGGGTGGGCGACAGTTCTAGGCCTGATCTCATAGGAAGGCGAGTAATTTTAGAATGCATGACTTGTGTATTTAAAGAGAACCAATTAACAATTGCACAAGTCATTTATATAGGAAAAAAAATAATTATGCACGCTTAAGTCCATATTATAACTCATTTAAAAAATAACTTAGGGGCCCGTATTTTTACTTGCCCTTGGTCCAAAATTCTTAACGATTATCGGGAACGGCCCTAACCGTGACCTATCGATCTATCTTCGTTCTTAAATGGGATGATAACAAACTTTGTTTTGTAATTTGTAATAAGTAATAATATATAATCTACCGGGCTAAGTTCTTTATGTTATTTGTTTTTATTTTTTATAATATATCTTCACTTTAAGTATAGCTAATAAACTGTATAGATCTTTATGTTCATATAATTTGTGATGCCATTATTTAACTTTTTTCACTAATTTATATGTTTTATATCAAACAAATATAATCCTATTAAAACATGAAATGCCATAAAATCTAAAGATGTGTGTGGAGTTGTTGAATGTTTCATTAACTTAGAAAATCAACATTTAACTTTTGGCTGCATGCACTACTTTAGTTGGCAAGACCTTTTAATCTCTCCACCTAACTCAAATCTTTAAACTCAAAGTTGAACTCAAAAGGGTTTTTGACTTTGCATTACAAGTACAATATTCTAAGTATCCTTAAATCACATTTGATGTCCAAAAAGATTATATGGTATATCTTAACTATAAAGCATACACAATACTCCATTATATAATCTACCTTCATAACTCCCTCATCAACTTCTCACCCATCTTTATAATGAAAGACCGAATGGAACGCCTTGTGATCTTCCCATTCACCGCTGGTTGTGTCAATTCTTCGAGTGTATCCGTTTGTATACAACATGAAAGACGACTAAAGGAGCATATCAACTCCGCTGGCACAGGTAAGCATACATATTTTGTATCTACATGTAAGAAGCAAAATGATTAGGTCAGGATTTTGGATAACACGTGAAAATCCAACTAAAATCCCGGTCTTTTTCAAAGAAAAGGAGAAATAATTAGATCAATATGAATCAGGGTGTTCATTGTTCATTCGATCGGATTGAAAAATAATAAAATTAGGCTGAATAGTTAACTATGGTATCAAGAAATGACTAACCAAACCAGCCATGTTGGATTGGTTGGCATGGGTTTGGCTAATTTTGTTTTTATATTTTTCAAAATTGTTAGTATAGTATGCACTAATTTTTTTTAAATGATGAATATAATATACATAGGTAACATAGCTACATATTTAAAAAAATAAAATGATGCTTAAGCAAACCATGAACTAATTACTCTATTACTCAAACTGGCCGAACCAACCGGCTTGCTTTAGTTTTAACTGTTTAATCCGTTTATGAGCATCCCTTATAGAATCATGAAGACATGATATTGATGACATGTTTCCTAATAAGGGGTATAATTGATTTTTGGTGTGTTATACAGTGGGTAGGTCATTGGAAGTTATTAAAGAAGCTAAAGGCACATCAAATGATGAAATGGTGAAGGGTATGTCCAAGTTTCCCATACTATCAAAACCTAATATATACATTGGGTTTCACAGGATCACTCAAACCATTAAAAGCTTGTCTCAATCACTTGGTGAGTCATGAATAATAATAATCTTCTCTTTTCTAAAGGCTTAGTTATAAACTTATAATATATAGAAAAAAATGTAGCTTTTTGTGACTTTAAACTTAGCCTACCGAATATGTCCGGTGAAGAAAACACATGGTTGTAACGTGGAGTGGTTCTTTACGTTATGTTGTTTCTTCTTTTTTTTAGTTTATTTATATCAATGTTGTAAGAGTAGGTTTATAAGGCCGAGTACTTTTCGAATATTCGTTACAAGGTATGTCACCGAGTGGAGTTTCTTTAACCCCGCATAGTTAGTAAGAATCGATCAAAAATTTTCAACATAAGCCAAAATCGCATCTAATCAGTGAACTTGGCCCGATTTTGACTTAAAAAAATAATACATAATTCGTATTTCTATAATATGAAAGAACAAATATTTTTTTTTAATTAGTGATTAGCAAATTTTAGAATAATTTATTATTTAAAGTGTATTTCTCTTATTTATATTGCTATTCACATATTTGTTATAAATATTAGTAAACTTATGATATTTGACACATATATAATATTCAAAAATTAATTTTCTCTATATTTACCATGTATGGGTACTCTCTAAGTACTCCCTGAGCACTCTGAGTACCCCCCCCCCAACTCCCCTCAGTCGTCTACCTAGTGACTTTTGCAACATTGGTTTATTTCATTCGTATTTATATTTATATTATTATTTAAAGGGACATTGGATTTTAATAATCCAAACTTTGGTCTTTTGGCCGGCATTAATCTCAACTTAAGAAATTCCGTATGTTAATCCCAACTTTCATCATATTTGCCTCCACCGAGTCCTTTCCTAGCAGAGACTAACCCATTTAGTTTTGGAGCAAAATATGTCATTTTCTCCAAGTTGAGAGGGTAAAACAAAACTTCCGTTATAAACCATGATTAACTTTCTTCTCCAACTAGGGTGCAAGCTGCAAACGAGCCAAGATCTACTATGCTCGATCTCGGCTCGTTTAACTTACACATAGCTCGAGGTCGGCTCGCTTCTATCCTTATATCTAGGGGTGTTCACGGTCTGGTTTTCGCGGGTTTTGGGTCAAACCGTGTACCGAACCGTTAGTAACGGTTTTTGATTCTTGTAAACCAAAACCAAACCGTTGAATTCTTAAACCAAACCGTTCAATACGGTTTGATTTCACGGTTTGGCCAGTGAATAATTTAAAAATGTTTAACGAATATAAATACAATTCGTTCATGGTGAAAGTTGATATTAACTTAAAGAGTTTCTTAAGTTGAGATTATTATCGGTCAATAGGCCAAAGTTTGGATTATTAAAATTCAATATCTCATATTTAAATTTATAACTTGAAAAATTTAATAAATTTCTCTTTATTTAGTATTTTATTTTATACAACCCGTATGATATAAGAGTTCTAACCTATACTACCCATATAAAGTTATCAATATTGTTTTACTCATTTGAATTATGGCGTTAGTAAACAAGGAGGATGTGGATGATCAAGAAATGGAGCTTGAAATTGGCCTTCCAACGAATGTAAAACATGTAACACACATCGGGTTCGATGGACCCTTGACCCAAGTTGCCAATGGTTGCAACCACTTGGCATTCATTGACATTCTCTCACTCTGTCCTGATTCCATGTCTCGGTTTGAGGAACGTGCTCCCGTTGTACCAACAAATGTAACTCAGGATACACAAAATACATCGTGTAAGTCACCCGAAGTTAAAGAAAAATGATACGAGTGTATACGAGATGACATATATGAAACACACTAGTGTACATAGGATACTATATACTTTTATAAAGTTGTATGAAGACTAGTTGTGTGAACCAAGTTGGCTGTTGTTGTGTGTGATAATGTTTCATTTCAGAAAATTTGACATGATTCAAACTATTCATGTGTAGCTTTGAAAAGGTTGTATTTGTTTTTACATATTTTGTATGTCCTTTGTTTCTCTACATATACATATAAAAAAGCCCATATAGTTATACATAACTCATAACTACAAATAAACCATAGGAAAATCTTTATATTCTTTTTAGCTTTTTTTTACAAAATAGGCTTAGTTTAGTGTTTGGTTTAGCTTTTTAAGCTTATGTTTATGAGCTTATATAAGCTCATTTAGAGAAGCTTATGTGAAGATGGTTTTTTAGCTTATGTGAAGAAACTTATTTGTTTAAGGTTGTATGTTACTCATTTTCCCTCAAATGGTGATGGATTAGTAATTATTGAAGCAACTATTGCTCTAACAAATTAAATAATGATGGATTTAACAACTTATTAAGATACATAATTAACCTGTAGAATATAAGCTAATCCAAACACTAAAAAATAGTTTATCAAATAATAAAAAATAAGCTATAATCTACTTTAAAATATAAGCATAAGCTAAAATAAAAAAGCTAGGCCAAACACTCCCTTATTATCTTCTACATCAAACTCTCTTCCAATAAACCATAGGTCATAAGACTCATAACTAATAATTACAAATATTTGAAACCTCAAATCCTAGATGCCATCAGCTAAGACGCCATTCAATGTATTGAATACTAAGGGTGTGCATGGAGTTTTTTAGATTGGTTTTGGGCTGAAACCAAATTAAAAACTGAAATTTCGTTTTTAAAAGCCATTCGGTTTTTGGTTGGGATCGGGTTTTTGGTTGGGATCGGTCTGTTTCGTTCTTCTTTGGTTTTACCATTTGGGCTTGAAAATTTTAAGCTGAAAAAAAAGTGGGCCAAATATAATGGAATTTGGCCCTTAATTTTTTTTTGTTACAATAATCAATTGATTATAATACATTTGGTCTAAACTCTATATTAAACTATTACAAATCACTAAAAGTTTAGAATAAAAACTATTTAATTCAGTTTTTTCGGTTTTAGTCACACGCAAAACCGATATTGAACCCAAAGTTCGGTTTTTACGCCAAACCGTTGATTTTTGTTTCGATTTGATATTACTAGTTTTCTCGATTTCCTAAATCGGTTTTCTCGGTATCATGCATATCCTCTACCAAATACGAGCTTGTGCATATCGTAAGTCCAAATTTCATTTAACGTTGTGATCCATTATATACAACAAATATGATTATCTTGATTTTAAATATTATCTTAGGTATAAACATTTAATTAATTCTTGTGAAACAAGTCACTTGTTAAGGGGACCAATATTTTAGCCATCGTATAAAACAAGCCAAAGCTAATAGAAATCTATAAGCTTGGTTCGGTTTTGGTCACACAGATAATTGAAACCGAATCGAAAAATTTGTTTTTATAAAAACATAAAACCTAACCGTTATTACCGTTATTTTGTTTGTTTCCGATATATTATTTCATGCACACCTCCGTCGTATACGAGTGCGTGTGCATACAATGCCATCTACAACCCTCCATGTAAAGTATCATTTGTGTACACCTTAAGGCTCCAATTATCCTTAGCATATATCATATCTACTTATCGTTAGGGATTATTATTTTGTCTCAAATACTTGTACTCGTACTCGTATCGTACCTGTACACGTATCTGTAACTGTACCGATTTTGTCTATTCGGTACGGGTATTGATATTCATTTTTATTGAATTTTGATACATCTACAATTGGATACATGTACGTATACGGTACTGATACGTTTGGTATTTTGTACCTGTTAGGAATAGGGTTTAATTGGAATTTTTCATATTTAATATATAAATAAATTCTCCAACCATGTTATTATTGAACAACTACCAAACGTTTCTTTAATATTAAATATTATAACATCCAAGACTCGAATAATCAAACAAATCACTTAAAATCAGCAACCGTATTATGGTTCTTCAATACTATCTTATAATTAAATTGGCGACCAATTTGATACTTGTACTAATTTGGTACCTGTTATATACATGTGCATCTACCGATATCTGGACTAATTCAGGGTGTTTGTTACTCGTACTGGTACTGGTTTCAAGATGGTCGAATATTTGAAAATGAAAAGGCAAAGTGGTAAAAAAACGGATACCATACCGAAATACCCGTACTCGCACCATACTGAAAAATTCGGTACGAGCATTAGTACATGTTTTTATTGATTTTTGATACGAGTATAATCGGGACATGTATAGATCCAGGTAGTGTCTCATGCTCATCCATACTTATCCCTTTGTAATATTAAATTATAAAATTTGAAATTTTATTTAAAGTGGTAATCCATTTTTACACATTATTTTGATTTAAATATAATCTTAGGTTTAAACATTTAATTAAATCTCGTTAAACATGTTACCTATCAACACAAGTCAAAAACCCGTACAACCATAATGCACAGGGTACAACTAATCAAGCTAGAACAAATCCGAAACAAATGAATCGTTCTCATGGATCCAAAAAAACAACTTCCAAAAAATAAAATGCAATTTAAAAGGAAAGAGCAAGCACAAATGATATTAATATTGGGGGAGGAATAATAATATTGTTTCCTTTGATCTTCCCAACCCCAATAATCATAAAACTCAGCATCATGGATTGATTATCATCTTTTTCCTCTTGATTGAACGAAATACTATAATATTATTAACGATGGTATTGATGGTCTCGAAATTAACCGGTGGCACGGAAGAACCACTCGTGCCACCGGTTAATTTTGCTAATGTTGAAGATCGGGTTTACCGATCTGGGTTCCCTCAACCTTCGAATTTCGCCTTTCTTAAGACCCTACAGCTTCGATCTATCATGTGAGTCGTTTGATTTTTGTAACATTTTTTTTCGTTAGGGTCCGCCTAGGCCCCGTCCTGCAGAAGGGGTAAGGTACTATGGTGGGGGCCACCTAGGCCTACGCTCCACGGTGTTCGAAATTATTATTATTTAATATAGTTTAAGTTTTTTTATATATTTATATTAAGGGGTAAGGTCTATGGTGGCCTGGTGGGGGACCGCCTAGGCCTTGCGCTCTACGTTGCCCGAAATTATTATTATTTAATATAGTTTAAGTTTTTTCTATATATATTTATGTTAGGGGCCTATTTTTTTATTATGGTATATAAATTTGGTGTTTGATGATGTAGATATTTGTGCCCGGAACCCTATCCGAAGGAGAATTTAGAGTTCCTAAAAGCGAATAATATTCGCTTATATCAATTTGCGATTGATGGCACAAAGGTTTGTTTCTTTGTTAATGTGATCAACAAGTTACAATGTGTATTTGTTTCAAAACCAATAATATGTTAAGAATAAGAAGAGTACAATTGCATGGTGTGGTTCTCAGTTATTGGTTCTACAACGAATTTCAAAAGAATAATGAATAATAAGTTGAGAACCGCACTGCATAAAAATAAACTGTTTTGGGTGTCACATTAAAGCGGTAGATACAATTATATTATGTGTATCCAGTGGTTTTCAACATATTATTGATTCTTAAACGAATGTCATTCTATATATATTTTCATTACCAAACTATATGTTTTGACAGTCTTCTTTATATTGATTTGGGTATGATATAAACACGCAGGAGCTTTCTCCAAACGTTTTAAGGAACTTTATAACGGAGACCTTGAAACTTTTGATCGGTATATATACTGAAAGTTAAATACAAAGTTTCACTATAATCGTTATAGAAAATATTTGTCGTATCAAGTACACGCATGTTTTCTTTTTCCAGATGTACGAATCCATCCGGTTCTAATACATTGCAAACAAGGAAAGGTATGTAACATGTCATGTCTTCACATAGTTGCAAAAATCATTTAATAAGTGTCGGTTTTTAAAAATTCGAATAAATGTATTATGATGGCAGCATCGAACGGGTTGTGTTGTGGGGTCGTTAAGGAAGTTACAAAACTGGTGTTTATCGTTGGTGTTGGATGAATACAAGTTTCACGCAGGCGTGAAATCACGAGACACAGACATAAAGTTCTTGGAAACATATGATGTATCACACCTATGACAAAGCCTTCAAACGTCTATCTATCAATATCATGGATACGGTTCCAAAACCGAAGAAGATTGCTATAGAGAGAAGATGCGTCACACAAATCTTAGATAACCTATGTTTAGATCCATCTTCTTTCATTTGGTTAAACTATGATGATGATGTTTAATGATAAGTTTCATTTGAACATTATATCCAACCATTGGTTTAAGTTGTAATGAAGGTAATTGGATGGATTACTCTAACTTTGGGGAAAACAAAGACTTTGTGAATTGTCTATATGAATAACGATACAAACGAGTCGAGCTGTTAGTGAGCTACTTGAGCTTGGGTTGATAAAAAACTCAAAACGAGCCGAGATTTTCTAGCTCGAGTTGAGCCTGAGCCTCAAATAAAGCTCGACTAGTTATTGAGCCCGAGCTCAAGCCTTGTGCGGGATGCTCGTTTAGGCTCGTCGAGCCTCGTGTATATTTAAGTTTTACCTCGTTTGACTTCTATGCATTAATTTCACGCTGCATAGCTGAGCTTGAGCCAAGCTTTAGCTCGTTTAAGGTACTACGCAAACTCGAGCCGAGCTTAGGCTTGTTTAAGGTTTCTCAAAGATATTTAACAAAAACTAAAAACTTATATAAGTTAATTAATAAATAGTAAACAAGTCGTGCCCGAGCTTGAAAAAACAACTCACAGGCCAAGCTCTAGCTCTAGCCCTCGCAACTCAAAACGAGCCTTTTGACCTCTAGAACACGCGCACACGTTGACATTCATGTTAACGAGATGATCACCATAACATAATCGGCCTTATCTTTGGTTGGTTCACATGTGAAGTGCATAGAATACTAGAATCTTAAGATAATCAAATACGCGTTAACAAACACATGGTATCGATTTTTCATCTCTGTTTGGATAAATGGCATTTTAAGAGATTGTCTGATACACGAATAACAAGATTCAAACAATCGAATGTAGTAAAACAAGTTATACGATATAATATCGAACGGGTCAATGTTATTTAAACTCAAAACGAACTAACGATCGCATAATCAGTCTTAGCCAAGTATGAAGGGCTGCAAAATCCTTCACTACAAAGTAAAACAACAAACTAAAAAAACAAATGAATCAAGACCAATGGGCCTCTTAAGTCTTAACACCTAGAGTTAGAACTCAGTCCTACTCTAAAACAATAATAAATAATTTCTAAAAAATCTCAAACTCGAGACTGAAAATTTGGAAGCGCGCGACAATACCTCAACGATGCATCAAAACCATCGTAAAAGCCGTGATCCTGCTCGAGTTTTGGTTTAAGGAAACCATCATGAGCGTGTTTTCCGTTGTTATTAAAACCAAAACCGTTATGAACCATGGTTGCAGAAGGCGGTAGTGGCATTGGGAAATCGGGTAGAATAGGATTAAAAGGTAACGGGTCAAAACTCCCAAGAAAGTTTGATGGAATATGACCGGTGTTAAACTTTTCGTTGTAACGAAGATGAAGATCTTGGACTAGTGGTTCGGGTTTGGGGATGTTAGTGAGTTTGGATAGTGGCTGGTTAGGTGCGTTGGCAGCTGAACCGTGGGTGCTGTTTCTGGCTGCGGGTAGTTCATGGTTGTGTTTCCCTTCGTATGTTGTAAGAACCGCTTTTAAATCATCAGATGCCCGTTCCACATGTTTTCTCACTGGGCAGCCAGTAGTTGTGCATTTGTAGTAGCTCCTGTTATGTTTTATCTTTAACGTGTCAAATGTGTTAAATTTATTAAAAAAAGAAACTTAAAATAAATTAATTATTACCTGGGATTTGGGTTTCCTTTAACAACTTTTTGCCCGTATTTTCTCCAACGGTAACCATCGTCCAGTATATCAATCTCACTATCGATTCGAATCACCACTCTCGGTTCACGCATAGCTCGTGATACCAAACTTGTATCCAGTATAAAGTTTCCTTTTTTCCTGAAATTAATATAAGTATGAATAATAGAAAAGGAAGGGCAAATACCATAAAAAAAATACCAACATAGTTTGTGTATTTTCCTATAAAAGTAACAACTTTCTGCAAATACAAAATTAACATATTTTTTTATCTGCATAAAAGTCCCTCAACAATTTTTTACACGTTAAAGTCCCTCCGCATGTTAAAATTGAACAAAATTTTACCTTTTTTACTTATTAATCCTACGTGAAAAAATAGTTGAGACAAATTATGTTTTAAACTGGAAACACGACAAGGCAATGCCCGTTCAATGTACGTTTTTTCTTTTTCATTTTTAATTCACTAAGTTGATAATAACAAATAATCTTTCAAAAACAATATAATAAAGGTACATGAGCGCGGATGACGTAACTGAAAACAAAGTAAAAAACTAAAAACATATAAAATGATTTGTATACTTTTAAAATTGTTAAAAAGTTATAAACAGATAATTTTTATCGCTATTATTAATATAACTTGTCAAATAATGTTTTCATGGTTTCATTCAATCATTATTAAGAGATATTTTTTTTTCAAATTTAACATGTTAAGAGACTTTTATGATTTAAAAAAAACTACATGTGCTAAACTAACCGTTGCGGGACTTTTAGGAGAAAAAACAGAAAATATGTTATTTTCCAAACAAAAAAATGTGCTTAAAAATCATCTTTTAATAAAACAATATTTAGAAAGTGCATCTACATGGGATAAGAAAAACCACCTTCTTTTCAAATCTGATTTATCTTCATCTGCATCATCTCCTGTTCCAATGTGGGTCCCATCTTCACTAACATCATAACTACCATTCAAAGACGAAAACTCTGGAGCATGTGACAATAAATCAGAACTATCAGTAACCATTGATGTCGAATTCGACAAGTCCACGCTTTCTGGTGTTTGATAGTTTGCAGCATTACTGTCTGTTGGCCCGTTTACACTGCGTTTACTTTGATGATTATGAGCACCTTTGTAAATGATCTCAGTCACATGACCGTCATGCGAACGCTCCACTTTTTTCTTAACTTGACAACTCGGATGCGTGCATTTGTAGTAGCTTCGAGGATACTCGCTACCCTTTACTTGTTTTTGTCCGTATTTTCTCCAGTTGTATCCGTCTTCTGAATTCCGCATGTTTGTTTCTTTAGGTTGTATGATTGGTGTCATTTGGTTATTAGTTTGAGATGGTTTATCAGCTGTTTTCAAAGGTTTAAGTCCTTCTGAAGCATGCATATTGGTAACAAAGCTTTTTGTGACAGTTTGTTCCGGAATTGCCCCTGGGAATGCAGATGGTATTGGTGGCTGCATCAAAGGTCCAAATTCATGTAAACATTAACTTTAAGATGAAATTAAAGATGATTATATAATAAGTTGATAACTAGAGGAATTCGTGATATGCCGAAAATGATAAAAACAAACAAAGTCGTGATATGCGAAAATGGTACCGACGCGTGTTTTACATCAACTGAAAACCATGAAAACAAATATCGGTTTCAGTCTGCCACATGATATATACGAGAAAATAATCAAGCCGACAACAATAGAAACGAATAAAGTCGTGATATACGAAAATTGTACTGATACGTGTTTTACATCAACTGAAAAACCATGAAAACAAATATTAGTCTATCACATAATATATCCGAGGACAAAAATTAAGCACGCCTCCGTATTTAGCTTTTTTGAGAAATTTTAATAAAAAGGTAAAAAACTTTGTGGCTATCCACCAAAGTACAAAATAATATGGTTAATTTATAAAAAAATAAACTATAGTAATTTGAATTAAAGAGGATTATATGATAAGATAATAACTAGAGGAATTCGTGATATGCCGAAAACAATAGAAACGAATAAAGTCGTGATATGAGAAAATGGTACCGACGCGTGCTTTACATCAACTGAAAACCATGAAAACAAATATCAGTATCAGTCTTTCACATAATTTATACGAGAAAAAAAATTAAACACACCTTCGTATTTAGCTTTTTTAAGAAATTAAAATACAAAAGTTAAAAAACTTTGTGGCTATCCACCAAAGTACAAAAATTTTATGGTTAATTTATAAAAAAATTTAACTATAGTAATTTGAATTAATAATTAAAAAAAACAAGAACCTTTGTGACCAAATTTTTAAACACAAAACTTTTGTGGTCAATTTATTAACATAAAAAGTCTGCTATAAAAAACCTTAGTGGCCAAACTTGAAATTACACAACTTTGATGATCTGTTTTCAAAAAAGGAAAAGTGCACTGCTCATGCAAAGTTTTTCATAAACCACTATTAACATATATATATTATTTATAATTGTAATAATATTCACCTGATTTTGTAGGTCTGGAATGCATGGCCAAAATATAGAATTACTGTCACAACTGCTGTCATCAAATGCTGAATCCATGCCTAAAATTTCATGATTCATAGGTGGGAAAAGAAGAGTTCCATCAGTAGGAGAGTTCTGTAAATAGGAAAAATTACACAATGGTAAATCAAGAATTTCAGTATATAAAAAAATGTAATTTTGAGTAAAAAGAGAAGAAAAAGAAACTTTGTGTGTGACTAGGCCTGTAAATGAACCAAGCGTTCGGTGAATTGTTCGTGAACTGTTCGGTTGAAAGTTCGTTTACTTAATAACGAACGAACATGAACAAAAAGTTTGTGTTCGTTTAATTAAACGAACAAACATGAACACATGTTTCGTTCATTCAATTATGTTCGTGAACATTTGTATACGTTCGTTTATGTTTGTTCATATATGCTCATTTATGTTCGTTTATGTTTCTTTGTGTTCATTTAAGTGTGTTCATTTATGTTTGTGTTCATTTAAGTAAGTTCATATACGTTCGTTTATGTTCGTGAACTGCTCGTTTAGATTTTAAATAAACGAAAACGAACATGTTCATTTTTTAAACAAACGAACATGAACACCAAATATTTGTTCGATTAAGTGTTCGTGTTCGTTTAAAGTTAAATAAACGAACAGGAACATACCCTTGTTCGTGCTTGTTCGGTCCGTGTACGTTCAGTTCGTTTACAGGTCTAGTGTGACCCATGTAAGTTTGATATGAGGGGTTGGATGCTACAATATGTTAATCCAAATGAATAGAGGTAAAAGCAACCTTATCACTAATTAATATAAATAGGTAATGCTTGTACTGCACAAATACTTGTCTAACACCCTTTACAAGTCTTCTAAAAACTTGTTATACTTCAGAACTTTACAACATATGTTATCACAAATGTGTCAAACATCATCTTTTTGCAATGCATTTAACAAACAACAAACATGCAAATAGTGATTCAAATTTATGTAATGCTTACAATTTTTCTTGTCATGTTTAATAAGTAAAGTATCATGTCATTAATCATGAGTAAACAAGAAGTATATTTGATGGTCTTCTGATTGTAAGAACTCATAATGGAAAATGATTATGATTCAGTTGTTCTAAATATTTAGGGTAAAAAAATCATAATAATTATTGGTTATTTGATTATCTGATTCTAATTCTTTCATAGTGATTACTTTGAAAATCATACTAATTATTGGTAATCTTAAACTCAAGAATGGTGAAAACGAGCCCAGCTAAACCAGACTAGGCTCGAGCTCAAAACATTTTGACTTATGAGAGCTCGAGCTCGGCTCGTGAAATGTTTTTCAGGCTCGGGCTAGGCTCGTTTATTAATTAATTTACATACGTTTTTAGTTATAGTTGTATATTTTGAGAAAAAACCTTAATCGAGCCTAAGCGAAGCTCGAACTCGTAGTAGTACCTTAAACGAGACAAAACTCAACTCGAGCTCGAGCTCATTTTGACTTATGAGAGCTCGAGCTCGAGCTCGTCTCTTGAAATGCTTTTCAGGCTCGGGCTAGGCTCGGGTATTATTTAATTTACATACGTTTTTAGTTATAGTTATATATTTGAGAAAAACCATAATTGAGCCTAACCGAAGCTCAAACTTGTGCCGTACCTTAAACAAGCCGAACCTCAACTCAAGCTCGGCTGTGCTATGTCAAACTAATAAATAGAAGTCCAAAAGAGGTAAAACTTAAAATTATACAAGACTCGCTGAGCTTAAACGAGCTTCCCATACAAGACTCGAGCTCGGCTCGTTTTGACTTACAAGAGCTTGAGCTCGGATCAATAAAAAGCTCGAAACAAGCCAAATTTTTCGAGCTCATGCTGATCCCGAGCCTCAAATAAAAGCATGTTTTGTTATCGAGCCCGAGATGAAGCCTTGTATGGGAAGCTCGTTTAGGCTCATCGAGCCTTACAAGCCTATGTATTTTTTAGTTTGACCTCTTTTAGATTTCTATATATTAATTTCACATTCCACAACCAAGCTCGAGCCGAACCTCGAGCTCGTTTAAGATACTACACTCAAAATATACAAATATAATAAAAAATGTATGTAAATATATTAATTACTAATAAACCAGCCAATCCCGATATCGCAGATACAACTCACCAGCGGAGCTCGGCTCGCTTTGACTTACAAGAGCTCGAGCTCAGATCGATAATAAGCTCGAAACAAGCCAACCTTTTTCGAGCTCAAGTTGATCCAGAGCCTCAAGTAAAAGCTCGTTTTGTTATCGAGCTCCAGCCTTGTATGGGAAGCTCGTTTAGGCTCATCGAGGTTTACAAGCCTTGTGTATTTAATTTAGTTCTACCTCTTTTAAGCTTCTATTTATTAATTTCACACTGCACAGCCGAGCTCGATCCAAAGCTCGCCTATATAAATATAATTAAAAATGTATGTAAATATATTAATTGCTAATACATTTACACCCCTACTCGCAAGCTGCTCGGCTCGTTAACAATTCTAATTCTACCTGCGGATTAGAGAGCATAGTGGGCGAACCAAGCAACGAGTCCATACTAATATCCTCGGGCGCCGTAACAAACTGCGACCACACCGAAGTCGAACCCGAACCCACCCGAACTCTCTCATCACCCTTCAACACAAAAAACTCATTCGGAATCAACCGATTCGGAGTGGTAATAAGATCTCCCCACTCATCTTCATCATCTTCAACACACATCTCTTCTTCTTTCGCCAGCATTATATGAATTGACTGACTGACTAACGGACTGAGTGAGTGAGTGACACTGTGTTGTTGTCAGATGATACGTACAACATGCACAGACCACAGTATCAATCTATCTAGGCTTAAAGCTGTTTAGATTAAACAGCAGCAGCCATTGATGGAGTGAGATGAAGTGATTTGCTCTATTATTATTATTATAATATATTGTGGTGGAAAGAAGAGAGAGGAGTGTGTTTCAGTTAGCGGGAAAATAGGAGCGGTTATGGATGGCCGGGAAGAGTTGAGCGGAGGTTTGGTGGATTTCTGCATGAATCTCTAGACGTTATAATAATAATAATAAATTAATAATAATAATAATTTTAATTTTAAACTATAAATAAAAGAAACATAATAGAGCATTATTCTTAAACGTCACCGGATTGTTGTATTTGTAAATGAAAGGTTTTCTTATGCATTTGACCCGAATTCACATGTATGAGTCTCACCAAACCCATATAGCCCTTAAATGAGTCATAAATAACATCTCATTCAATTAAAAATTAGTCTCACTAGATATTTGATATGAAAATTGTATAAAATAAGGATATGCTAAAAACTAATATCTGATTTAAAAAAATATATGATTATTTATATTAAGAAACAATTTTATTGGAAAAAAAATAAGCGGATTATGGGTTTCAGCAAGCCTAGATAGTTTTTAAACCGGGTTATAACAACTCATTTATTTGTGAAACCCTTTCATTATCAAATCCTAAGTATATTATTAACTTTATTATAATAAATAAAATTAAAAAATATATAAATATTAAAAACGGCTAATATAAACAACGCCATAATAAAGGGGATACAAGCAAGTAATATATAATGCATGCAATATTTGTTTATGATAAATAATGTAATTTATTTTGGTTTTAAATTGATAATTCATGTTATTTATTTACTTTTTATATGACCAAACTTGCGAAAATGAAAGACAAAAGCTACAAAATATAGTTGTATAATCAATCAAAAGGGTATCGAAACTTTTTTGTTTTATTTTTCTTTTATTTTGTAACATCCACACTCACACTAACCACAAATGGAAGATAATACACAAAAAAAAGATACAATGTGTTTACTATTAGTTGATTAGTTAAATACGTAAGTTAATAAAAAAAACAAAACTAAAAAAGAAATAATGATATAGAAAAAGTTGAAATAAGAAAAGGTTAGTTTACGTGTTTGGTTTTTAATATTGTATATAACTTGTTCACTTGTAAAACTAATAGTTGAGATAAATAGTTTTGAGTGAATCACCATTGTTTATAAATATTTGGATCTTGTTCAATTTATGTAGTACAACTTTTAAGTGTGCTTAGGACTTAGGTTAATAACTTTGCATTCAAAGTTAATAATTCAAGCAATAAAAGTTTTGAAGCACATTAAGGATGAGAGTTATGAATATATAGCGTATCAGCGCTTACAACTATAATGATTCATCTATGTTTTACTTTAGTATATTTTGAAAATAATCACACATGTTCTAAGGACTCGAAACATCAAACATATTTCCATATCCATCAAGCAAAAAGAAAAGTTTTGGGCAACATAATAAAGTTATTCTATAAGACCATGTGTTATACCGTGCGTAGTGGGACGTCATCCCACCCTATGGAGTTCTTATAGCGTCGGGAGCATCGCCCTCTGGGGCGCTATGGAGGGAGGGATCGCTTCCCACAAAACGCCGAACGGAGGAATAGGTGAATGATGATTGGTGGGTTTTTATTTGTTTTTTTATAATTAATAATAATAAAATAATAAGTAGGTAATAATTAGTGGGGGCTTCATCCACTGCACCGTATTTTGTCAAAACGCCCCTGTGGGGAATTGGCGTCACATGACGCAAAACGTCACCATAGGGGTTCCATACACTACACACTGTCTTATAGTAAGGATATTTTCACCTCTTATTTTTCACGGCCAAGTTGATAGGGTTGTATGCAATATGGTGCTTTGACGGTGGTGGCCAGGCGTTAATTGTTTGGCGATAGAAGGAGAAAAAGGGTGGCACCATGGTGTTTCGGTTGAATGAAGGTTGCGTGAGGCGGCGCAGAGTGGCACCACCATCGCATCATAACACTTAGTCAAAAGAGGAAACCCCCAATATCCATTTAACCAATTAAAGTCAAAAGATTATCCAATTTTTAAATTGTTAATCGGAAAACTATCGGACCCGACGATTTAAATTTGACAAGTGATAATTTATAAAAAAAATAATTTATTTTTGTTCTCATTAAATACCGTCAGATCTCGCTAAATACAAACTTACTAATAGAACTGTCGGATCTCGCAAATAATATTGTCGGGTCTAACAGATTATAGTTCTTATATGTAACAGTGTAACACGATCGGATCCCACAACATACACCGGTGTGTGACAATACAAACATGATACAAATCCGACAGTTTTAAAATGAACATTAACTTTAAACTTTTTGGTCAAATGAATAATCTTATAAGTTGTGTGATAAAATAGACATTTTGGGATTTTTCCCATCTAAAGTCTAAAGTCTAAACTAAGGGAGTGTTCGGGTTTCCTTATTTGCCTACTTATAACTTTTTATTAAGTTAATAAGTGGTAAAAGTGTAACTTATAGAACTTTTAATCTCACAATATAAGCAATCCCAGACACCTTATTTCTTTTAAAAATGTTTATAAGTTATAAGTTGATGAAAATAAGCAATCCCAAACACCCCTTAAACATGTTGATATGAAAAAACCCCAATCAATCAAATGTCAATTCCCGCTTAATAAATCTTGAATGAGTTTTTGATGCAATTTGCAAGTGCAGATGTCTGTGCCGTTGTTTGTTTTGGTAAACGGTGTCGTATCACCTACTACCGTACACACTCCACCAGTAACAACCTTGCTTCAGTCACACCCTGGTTTGTTCAATTTGTTCCATTCTCTAAACTTTATATTATATGCCAATTTGTTAACCTTTATTAATTAATTAATTAATTAATTAATGTCACATTTGATTTTATAATTTTGCAATTATATTAGCAATCACTTACAGCAGCAATTAGAATCATAATCAGGTTACCCAAACACTGTTAACAGATTCAAATGGAAATAGTTTACTTTTTTAAACACACATCTAAAGTGGATCCCGAATTAGGGTGTGCGCGGTTTGGTTTGTGTCGGTTTTGGGCTTAAACGGAAACTTCGGTTTTTGGATTTTTGAAAACTGTTCGCTTTCGGTTTGAGTTCGGTTCGGTTTTGTCATAAACGTTTGAACATTTTAGGCCGAAAAAATGGTTAAAATAATGAATTTGGGCATAAATCATTTTGTCACAACAACAAAAAATCCCACCAACAATATAAATCATTTTTTTAGTAATAAGTAATTGATTATTATACATACAGACTAAAATATTTTAGTTACATATTTATTAAATTCCTATAAATTACTTAAAATAAAAACTAAAAATTTGTTTCGTTTTGGTTATAATTATTACATTTAAAACCAAATCGTAAATTCCGTTTTTACAAAAACATAAAATTAAACCGTCGGTTTATGTTTCGGTTTGTTTTTTTTTTTGGTTTGTGGATTTTTATATTTTTTTTGGTTTTCACGCACACCCTTATCCCAAATCGACAAATTAATAGTTCGGTTTTTACAAAAACATAAAACCAAGCCGTTGGTGGATGTTTTTGTTTGGTTTTTGCATCCGAATCGACAAATTGATAGATACCTGAGTTAAAAATTGTATGGCTAATAATCGAACCGTGCACATTTCAGGTGCATACACAATCTTTAGAACTCAAAACAACGGTTCAGAATTAGTGTTCTACGAAAGACATTTGCGCAGGCTAGCTACATCCGCAAAGATTCTTTATGAATCATCACCAAATCTTCTATTCAAGCCCGAAACCAGTTCAACATTATCATCATCATCATCATCATCACTGCAACAAATGAAGTTTCTAGAATGGGAATCAAAGATCCCGTCTTTTGTTAACGACTCAATGACCAAAGCAATGCCCCTTGCACTCAAAGAGAGAAAAGGTGAAACAGAGTTGGCGTTCACGTCTCTCGTGACAGGAGATGAAGAAGATAATTATAGGCGGTTTGATGTGTATTTACATGTTAGTTTATATGCTCCGGTTGTATTTGGGGTCAAGAAAAATGGTGCTCGTCTGGCTGTTGTGGGTCGTGGGCGGGATGTTGCAAATGCAAAGTACTCGGATTGGGTTAGGTAAGTGTAAGTTAGCTAGTAAGTACATGTGGCAGAACGGGCGGGTTGGGTCGGTTTTGTAACGGGTCAATATGGGTTCGGGTCAAATATGTAGTTTTCGGTTTGATCTGAGACGCTTTTTGTCCAAAAGCTTAATATTTTTATTATAGTAAAATGGTTTTGAAGGTTTATGCTTAAATAATACACTTATTAAGGTTTTTGATCCGTTTTCCGTATAGTTATTTTTTTATTAAATTTATCCATTTGACCCGTTAAGAGAAAAAAAAACACGACTTGAATCGACCCATGTAAATGGGTCGAAATGGGTTCAAGTCAAATGTTAACATTTTCGATGAACAGGTTGGGTCGGGTGACATAAAACACTTTCTGTACAAAATCTTAACTTTCTAAATAACTAAAAAAACTGTGAGATAAAACTACTACCATTATATATTTTTAATATTTATCTGCTTTTTGTAATAAAATAAATTAGGAGACTTTATGCATTAAAAAATACATTTTCAGCCCATTTACATAACTGAAAATGACCCATTTATAAGTAAACGGGTCGAAATTGCTACCTTTAGCAGTAAGATTCATGCACAGCTTATGTGTTACTTTCTAAGACGTGAAGGATATGAAAATATGATTATTATGCAGGATTAGGAAACCTTTGGAAAAATTGAGGCCTCCATCAACTACCGAGCTCCTGCTATCAAATGATGGAGATCAGATTCTTGAAGGTTGTTTGACAAATTTTTTTGTTCTTTCTCGTAAGGTATAATGTTAAAACTGGTAATTTCGGTCTTTCTAAGTAAATGAGAGGAATCGAGCTATGTTTTTCGGTCTTTCTAGGGCATACATGCCAAATTAAAAAAAAAAAAAAGCTAAAAAGCAAATGGGTTAAACCTCCTAAATCATTTTATCAAAAAGTTAGATTATTATATATGCTTGTGCTGTTTTTTAATTTCTTTAGAGATCACGTTATCATGCTAAATGTAAGCTGCATCTTTGACTTCGGTCATTTGGTATCTTATTTAACTTTTATTAAATTATTTTCTAGCTGATTTTTTTGTCATGCAGGATAATATAGAAGAATCTGCAGAAAATAAACTGCTAAAAAACAAATATGGTTATTCCCTTGAATTACAAACAGCTCCCATTAGTGATGGTGTTCTTCCAGGAGTAGTGCAGGAAGTGGTCATCGAGTAAGTTAATTTCTAATTTAATCAACAAATTTTCGTTTTACAACTTTAACATGTTATAATTCCAACTTAACTTAAAGCCGGATGAGTTTTTTTTCTTGATATGTTGACATTACGGGCCGTGTGAATATGTTACTTTTGTTTTACAGGGCATGTTTGAGAATTGGGATCCCGATACGAGAAGTTGCTCCATCATGGTCCAAACGCCATTTGTGGCAAGAAGCGTTTATTACAAGTACGCCCTTTACTCCATAGGTTCTAATTGTGAAGTGGGAAAATATATCACAAAGTTATGCATTGAAAAACATATGATGTAGAACACGATAGATGTAATGATATTGTTTTGTGGAAAGATAAAATAAAACGCAGGGGGGGGGGGGGATGGGAAACTTCTAAAACACAATTGGTATTCATAATATTTTCCAACAAATCATATGTGAAGCTCTCGCCTCGCGGTTTTTATAACCAAGGTTTGAACACAAATATATATTATATTAGTAATAATTTTTCTTTTCAAATAAAATTACGTGGGAGGTTTTATGCATTAAAACTACCTTTGACTTGTTTTCTTTTTAGCAATTTTTTTATTATACGCGTTTGAAATGAAATATAAAACATAACCTGAGTCTACTCATCTAACCGTAAACGGGTTGAAGTTTTCAGTTAAAACTAGCATACAATATCTACCTTTTGTGTTTATTATTATTACACATAGTAAAGAATTATACCTTTTTTACAGACAGCTTAAGGCTTTTGCAGCATGTGGAAACAATTCGAGTTCCGAGTTCGTGGGACTCACTGAGTTCTAAAACCTGGAAGGAGGAAACATGGGAGGAGAAACAATTTGAGGTTTGTAATTTATTATTTTATTTTATTTTATTAATGATGCATGTAGGCTTTCTTGCTCATGAAAAATTTATTTATTATTATATTAATAGGGCCCTGGAGGCATAACTGCTATAATCCAGGTAAAGTATATTGCTTATTGTTTTTAGGCATGTATAATTTGTTGGTTTTTGAAAGCTATAAATTTGTAAATAAAAAAGACGATATGATAGGTCGATGGCTGGTAAGCATTTAGTACACTTAAGGCTAGGGGTGAGCAAGAACTAAATCGAACCAAAAAACGACGAAACCGAACCGAATTAACCGAGAATCGGTTATCGTGTATTTTTTGTATCCCTGGTTAACCGAACATTTAATATTTCCATATATTTCTAGCTTTTATACCTCATTTTTATGTATTTCATGTTTTACAACCCCCCCCCCCCTCTTTTTTTTTTTTTTTTCCATTTCATGCATTTATGCATCAGTTTCATGTATTTCTAAGTAAGATTGTTAGCCCATGTTTGATTTTGGTTATTAACCAAACTGAAAAGTTAACCGAATAAACCGAACTGGTTAACCGAAAGTCAGTTGGTTAATTTGGTTGGGGCTAATTAGTAATAACCGAACCGTGCACACCCCTACATAAGCCTACTTTCGACCTGTTAAACTCATTTGACCCGTTATAAATATAATGCAAACCAAACCGACCCGTTTTTTAACTGTAACTCTAATTGGTAGGAGGAAGTCTTGAAGATGGCAAAGCTTGAAGGCCACTCTGTCAAATCATTTTTGTAAGTAATGTATAATTAGAGCAATATTATTTTTTTACTTTGGTTTCAAAGTTCTTGTAAGGTGTAGAGTTGAACAATATGATAATTCTATTTATGAGACTATTGTAGTTATGACATACTCACTTTTTTTTAGTTGAGATATTTTGTCTGAAATGTTATAGAAAATTAGATATACCCTTATGGGCAAACTGGGTTTTGGCCAACCCGAATTAGTTTGGAACCGGTTGGGGTCACGTCAAACAAAGTTAAAACAGGTTTTGACCCAAACTGGATCGTTTTAGAAACCGTTTTTAAAGAATATCAGACCAGATCGGTTTCAAACCGGATTAAAAACTGGTTTCATCCCCAAACTGGTTTAAAGACGGATTCCAAGTATATACCCCGACCAAATTACAAACCAACGGATCAGATTCAGTTATGCCAGTTTCACCCAAACCGATTTAAGGATTGGTTTTTAATCTTGATCGGTCTGGTGTGCCTCTACACTTAGGGCACTCCTTGCACTGGTCTTGGTATAATATGTATCATCTGCACATGTATCATAGGATTTTATTGTATATCATATAAGCTTTAGAACTCGTGTATTACACGGGATTTGTCAAATGATAAAAGTAAATAAGGTCGCGTTATTTCAATTGTGATTCTCAAATAATATATGAATTAATTTAATGTAGACTTAATGGAAAAAACAAACAGGTTAACGAAAAGTACTAAAATAGCATGATTTTGGAAACTCGGGTGTTGATTTGCAAGAAACTTAAAAAATGTACTAAAGTTGCATAGTTAGTCAAACTTTATGTATGAAAATGGCATTATTATGTTATAACCCAATTGACGAAATGGTTTTGATCCATGACCCATGGATAGCTAAAATGAGTGAGATGAGAGATTAGAAATTAGAAGAAATGTAAGCTTGACATCTAAGCTTCAATATTTTCATTTATTAGTATAGTAAGATAAGATAAGATAAGATTTGCAAAATACAAATATGTAATAGGAAGAGACAGACAACAAAATAAAAGTCAAGACAATAGATCTGTGTTTCATATGGTTGGTTAATGTGGAGACTGGAGAGGTGTTTTGCATGCATATTAGAGCATTCGCATTAGTTTATTATAATTTTGCTAAAAACAGAACACATTTATTCTTAAATGTTACTCATCTATTTGAAACTCCCACATCCCCTATTCCATATCTATCCCGAGAATCGTGAATCACTTAAAATTTTAAGACGTGACGAGTGAAAAAAAAGATATTAAAATCATGTTTTTAATTATATGATAAATAATTTGATAATTTTACAAATTTGCTAGTATTTCTAGAGCTCAACAACATTGATCAAAGAAATAAAATAATAATTAATAATAATAAGAAACAGGTTACTAAAATGGCTTCTCTAAAACACAAATGAAAGTTTTTTTAAATAGGTGTATTATTTTTATTAATCGCAATTATCATCTTTCGGTCGCTTTCGGTCTTAACTAATGAATTGGATGCTGATGGTTCCAACTTTCAACATATTTGTCCAGACGGCTACGACTAACATAATCCCAACGCCGTTAGTTGCAGGTCGCCAGAAAAACGTTTTTTTTTCCGGAAAACTCATATTTTTTCGAAGAACTCAACATTTTCTATCAAAAACCCTAATTATGGAAGTCGTTGAAGCCCTAGAACCATCGTCGGAATCGGTTGGTGGTGCTCAAATGATGGTGGTTGGTTGGTTGCCAGAAAAACGTTTTTTTTTCCGGAAAACTCATATTTTTCCGAAGAACTCAACATTTTCTATCAAAAACCCTAATTATGGAAGTCGTTGGAGCCCTAGAACCATCGTCGGAATCGGTTGGTGGTGCTCAAGTGATGGTGGTTGGTTGGTGGTAAGTCAATTGGTGGTGGTAGCGGTGTTCAGGTGGTGTTTTCCGGCAAATCGTTAGGAACAAATACGTTGAAACATAGGACCGTCAACAACCAATTCGTTAGTTGAGACCGACAACGATCAAAAGATGATAGTTGGGATTAATAAAAACAAGTTACCAATAAACTAAGAGCATCCACACTAAAGAGTTTTTAAGGGTTATTTTTGGGTGTTTTTACATTTCATCAGTTTTTTACCTGTTGTAGACATCATTTTTGTGACTCATTTTTAGAAGAAGTTCTTGGGTAAAAACTAGAAAATTGTGATGGAGGCGGGGCCTTTTGCAAATAGTGGCCCAGGTGAAGGTTTTGGGTTTAAAATATGATGATGTGGTTTTTTGGTGTTTTTATAATTCTTTATATGGTGGTTTTGGATGTTGATAAAAATGATAATTTTATGAAGTGACAACTAACCAGGCATGTTTTTTTTCATGTTTTTATACCTCCTTATCATGGATGCTCTAAGAGTATTCATAATCTTTCACCTATCCTTATTCCTATAATTACACTAAAAATCTTATTTTTATAATATCTTTATCATTACATTTACTCTTTGCTCTACCCACAACCAATTTAAAAAAATTAATAAGGTTTAACAGATGAAGAATAACATTTTCTAGACTCCATTCACAACTCATAACTTCAATCACAACTCATAACCACACCCAAAATTATAAAAACCTCACTCAGAATATGTAAAGGAAGTGTTTCAGAGCATTCACATACCTTCTCATATCTTCAAATATACACTAAAATTAATGCAAATGTCTCTCTTTATCAATTAAACAAAATTTTTCTATGCATTTATTATTATTATTTGAATGGCCACAAAAGATTTCATTAAAAAACTAGAAATATTTTTTTTAGAACCACAGTTTTTTTGTATTTAGGTTATCACACTCTCCACATTTGGAGAGCCCTCATGCCTCACTCTGGTCAGACTATATTGTCTTAATCGGGCCCACGCTGGCTTCAAAGTTTGGCTTGGGTGTTTCCCTGGAAGCCATACGGCCGACTGCTATTCGACAATCGTTGTGCCACCACAAGTGTATAACTTTCTAGCGTAACACACGGTGGGACAAAAACGCGAAGAGCTCAAAGTTCGAAATGACACATTTACACAAGGCATAGCTCAAATCATTCATTACCAATATTCATTCAAAAGTGACGTAAGTGAAATTCAAACTTGAGTCTTTAAGCCTCCTACCACTAGGCCACAAGTAAGGTGTAAAAAAAACTAACAAAATACTAGACCATCACAAAATTTCGTTAATAATATACATTTATTATTAGACATGATTTGGTCACTGATGTCCTTTGTGATGTGTTGAAACGAGCGGGGATCTCGGCAAAAAAGAAGCTCATGTGAGTTTCCTGTCAAATCTCTTGAAGGGAGGTCTACTCTCCGACCAACAGACGTCTTGTGTTTGGATGGGCAGAGGGAAACACGATTGTATTGACCTACTGGGGTATCCTTCTTGTTGGCCTTAGGGATACCGGGTTTGTTGTTAGGCAGACCGTGTTGAAGGCGGAATCAGGAAAAATTACTAAGCATGAGAAACACGTGTCGAAAATCAACATGTCTTCATTCCTTTTGCTTTTGATATATTTGGGTCCTGGCCCCGAAACTATTACATTTCTTAAAAGGGTTCAACGGGTCGTGCACAGCCAAAGGACTATAACTTTGTTTTCAGTAGGATCGAGTTTTCCATTCAAAAGAGGATGACGGCGCAACTTGTTGCCTACTTATCCACCCCTCTATTATAATTGGATTTTTTTTTTTTTGAACGGCCAACTAAGTAACGTCGGGTACTCCGTACGCGACCCCCATTGGCTAAAGGTAGCCCGAGCCGGCCACTAGTCCGGACGGACGGAGCCCCTAGCGATCCACCTATTGAGGGATTCACTGGATAAAACCCGACTCCCACGCTCGCCAAACGGCACGACAGCGAGGAGCCGGTAAACCGGGTGAGATCAAGACTCGAACCCTGGCAAGTCAAGGTCATCCCTCATATCTCCCATATATATTGGTGATTGTGATGTTTGAACCTCCTACCTCTCACTAGTAAGTGTAAGTGCTCTGCCATTGAGCCACATCCAATTTATATTGGATATTTTATTTAATGAGATATAAACAACCAAAAAAAATAAATAAGTATTTAAATAGTAATATTTTATTCTTTTTCTGCCCCCACCACTATAAAAGATGTTGGCCATTTAGTTTTATACTTTTACTTGGAGTCAAGTCAACACACAAATTTCGAATCCAACAAGCGGATCACCGATTCTGTCTTAATCATTCGTATAATTTCTACACAAAATCCAGGTGCAGATTCACTCATACTCGTTGTGTATTCATATGCTATTAGATTTGTGCTCCCGTAATGACTCGTTGTTTTGCTAATTATTTATTTGTGTTAGGATTTTGATACATTCAACAATGGCAGCTCCGGCACCGGCATCGCAGCGACCTGTCTCACCATGCTGTCACTTTGAATTTCCCGAAATCCTGATTGCAACAAAAAGCTTTGACGAATCATTAGTAATCGGGAAGGGAGGTTTTGTAAAAGTTTACAAAGGTAACGTAATCTATGGAGCAAGTCCTGTGGTTGCTGCGATTAAACGTTTGGATCCAGATTCAAGTCAAGGGGTCAAAGAGTTTTGGTTGGAAGTTGAAATACTTTCCACTATAATATTGTGTCCTTGATCGGTTATTGTAATTATGAGAAGGAGAAGATACTTGTTTATGAGTATATGCCCTATGGAACACTTGATGATCATCTCCATAAATTTCGTACCCCTCTTTCTTGGTTTATGCGACTCAAGATCAGCATACATGCGGGTTGTGGGTTACGCTTCCTGCACAATGAAACTGGAATTGACTCTGGTATTATACATCGAGATATAAAGAGTTCAAATATTTTATTGCATGAAAATTGGGCAGCTAAAATTTCAGATTTTGGGTTGTCAAAAACATGCCCAACGAATCAACCATCTACTTACGTCAAAACACGTGTTAAAGGCAGTTTTGGGTACTTTGATCCCAGTTATTACCAAACTGGAATGCTGACAAGTAAGTCTGATGTGTACGCTTTTGGGGTGGTGGTGTTGGAAGTGTTGTGCAGGAAGCGTGCAGTGGATAAAACTCTTGATGAGGACCAATGGAGTTTAGTGGCATGGGTTCAAGATTCTATTAAAGAAGGGAAATTAAAGCATATAATTGATTCAGATATAAGGGGCGAAATATCCCCTAAATGTTTGAAGGAGTTTGTTAAACTTGCTGATAGATGTTTGCAAGACAATCCAAAACAACGACCTACCATGGTCGAGGTTGTCGCCAGTCTTAAGAATGCACTAAACATACAAGAGAGAATCATTATGCGACTTGTAGAAAATAGAACAATATTTGGTAAAATGGTTGATATGCTTCCATTTCATTCCAACGCAGAAACCTATGGTATTTCTTGAATAGCTTTGACATTAAATTTATACTTAGGTGTAGCCCTCTTTGCAAATATTAGTTGTATATCAGTGAAAATATTTTTTATGTTTATGTTTCTTGGGATGTGATGGTTTGTAGATTTACCCAAATATAGGATGCAATAGCATTAAGAGGTTGCTAGTTAGCGTTTACAATTGGAGACTCATTTTCATTCGTTACAACATTGGACCAAATTAATATGGCAATCATTTGCAGTGAGATGCTTGCTTAAGACGTTCTAGAGGCATGCTTTCTTTTAGTGTTCTATTTATGCATAATTCTCATACAAAAACTAGTGGACGTGGTAACGGAATTTAGTGATTCATTCTGTTTGGTTTGCCTAGAGTGTAGGTGGATGTTAGATGTATGCTAGTATAGAGACTCTGCATTACCTACAAAAGTTATATAACTTTCAATTGCATTGTGTAGTATAATGATTTTCACAAATCACAATAGTTACCTATAGCATATTGCTCGTTGTGTTTTCTTTACATGTTAATGAAGGTGTTAATTCTTATTGTTCATATATGAAGCGTGTTAGTAAGAATGGAACCGAGGAGTTGGAGGTGAATGGAACTAAAGAAAAAAAAAGAGATAATTCTTAGTGAATTATAGAGATAATAGGGATAGGTTGTGGTAATTTAGTAGTAAGTATTTGAGTTAAATAAATGCTTGTTTTGCAAGGTTAGGAATAGTATAAATAGGGTTTTTAATTAGTATCAATATGTTTTTTGTGTGGTTCTCGGTCAATAATAATAAAAGAGACGACCTACAATTGGGTCAAGAACCAGTTGTTTGCTCTTTTTGCTCGATCCAGTTAGTTTCCAACAATCATGCATATTTGGACAAACGTTACTTTTTGTGGCGGTCAAAAACTTAAACTTTCATGTATATTATCTCTTTGTGTTCATGTGTTTCAGTCGATGTCATTTCGAAGTTATCAAGTAACAACAACGACAACAATAGAATTGCTAGTAATATTGTTCGTGTGAACAATAGTATGCTTCCAACGATGAAAGAAGTTCATGCTCATTTCCAAAGTCCAAACCCAAGTCTGAAAGAGTATACGTTTGATGATTTAGAAAAAGCTACAAAAAAGTTTAGTCCGGATTTGTTATTGGGCGAGGGAGGTTTTGGGAAGGTGTTATTAGGTTGGGTTGAGCAGAACACGTTAGCCCCTTCAAAACAAGGTGTAGGAATTGCTATTGCGGTCAAAACGCTCGATTGCTGGCACAATGGATCATATGCACAAAGGCTAGTAAGTATCACCAAATGTTCATCAATTTACAACTCTACTATGAATGCCATAAATTTAATCTTTAACAGAAAAACACAATATTCTAAATAGTACTCTAGTTATAGGGGGGTACCTTAAGCACCATCTTGTAACCAATTTACTTGTGGGTTCCACTAGCGTGTATACTGTTCGAGAAAAAGTACCTTAATACTGAACATCCTAGTTGAGAGACATATATATTATATACTAGGAAATCGAAGTGTGTTTTCAGCCACAGAGAAACTCGAACTACAAACTAGTATGTATCTGTTATTTTGGTTTAAGCCTAATGTAATTCAGTGTTGGAGTGATGCATCTCCCCATAAAATCATATATTTGCAAGTTTCATCAACTTGTTGGCTAATTTTCCAATTATAGCTAAAATCTACTGTCATGCAAAGTATTCATGAAATTTCATTGAAAACTTTCTCCTTGTATATGTCTTAATGTAAAACACAATGGAAAAACTATAAAAAAAAAAAAAGCTGACATAGTAACATGATTATTTCGTTTCTGGATTTTATTTTGTGAATGCATCTTAGGAGTCTTTTTCATAGATAGAACAGTTTTTAATCTTGCTAACTGTAACTTAAAATTATGTGAGTTCAGGCACAGGCACAGGCACAGGTGAACTTCCTAGGACATCTGGCTCATCCTAATATAATTAGACTCTTGGGATTCTGCAGAGATGAACCTCTTGAGTGCTTGCTTGTTTACGAGTACATGCCCAACAAAACATTGTATCACTTTTTATTCAAAGGTAAACTATATTAGGATCTTTCTAAACCATTATTCATTAAATTTTTATTTAATTGTTACATTTCTCTAATTGATTAGTTAAGTATGATTAATAGTTGTACACATGCACCAGATATTGCCGAACGACTTTCATGGGGAACACGACTTTCGATAGTGATAGGAATTGCCCGTGGACTGACATATATGCATTCAGCAAATCTCATACATCGTGACTTACACTCCTCTCATATATTTCTGGATGATGTATGTACTCTTATAAGCCATTTAAGATTGATGTTGGTGATCAAATCACTATAATATGTTTATGCCATATATCAAAGTTAAACCACTTATTTTACTCTTTCTTATTCCAGAATTTTAATGCAAAATTAGGGGGGTTTAGGTTGGTTAGATATGGCGATGACGCCGAGGAAACACCTGTTACTGCTACTACTACTACTACGCTGTTTGCGGGAACTTTAGGTTATATAGCCCCAGAGTATCTTTCAGCTGGTGCGTTAGTGATTTGTATTTTTAGATATAAAAGCAAATATGTTTATTTTATTGCTCGTCACCTTTTACCTTCAACTATTGGTTAAAGACAAAATGTTTATAAACTTTGAACATCATAATCATGTGATTCTAAACACCCTTCAATTTACAGGGCATTTGACTACCAAGAATGACATCTATGCGTTTGGAGTGGTGTTGTTGGAAAGTATAACAGGCCAAAAGGTAATAGATCTCATACGGCCAGAAGAGGGGTATCTGGATTGGGCACTTCTGAGCCTATCAGATAGAAAAAAACTTAAGGAGATAATGGATCCACGTCTAGAACACAACTACCCCATACAAGGTGATTTAGAATGCGCCGCATTGGCATTAAGATGCACTGCAAAGAAACCCACGGATAGGCCTTCAAGTGAAGAAGTCTTGCAGAATTTGGAACAAATATATGCTCTTCAGTAGCTGGTAACCTTAGACAAATTATTAAGTGGGGAGTGATAATTGTTGTAAAATATTTCTACACACAATCTCTTTGTAAAATATCACATGACGTGACAGGGTATGCATGTACTTTCTAATATAAAGCTAGGGCATTCACAACAGGGTGCAATGCCCAAGAGTTGGAAGATGTGTCAAGAAAGGAAAACAAATATGGACTTAATTTATTGTTGTGAAGTAAAGTTTGAATGGTGAAGTTTGTTTGTTTATGCAAACTTCAAACAAACAAGAGATGGTGGGTCTATTTCCCCACCCTCTCACATGGATATATACTTATATATCTACCTATACTAATAAACAAAAATAATAATGATGATTTGTCATAACCACATTCAATCCTAACTTTAATTTTAATGCTATTTTCTAATCTCAATTCTCCTTAATCCATGTTATCCATGGGTCATGGGTCCTTGAAGTAATAAGTTTAATGCTATTTGTAAACCATTAAATATATGTAATAAGTTTAAAATCAAAGAGTGAATTATTAAATTAGTTAAGTAATATTAAATTAGTTAAGTAATAACTTACGAACTGTTATCGTATAATAATTGGTGACCTATGTTTATAATATATATTTAATTATGTGTGTACTTCAAATTCCGTTGAATAAACACAATATTTATAATTATAATCTTATAATTTGTAAAACACTATTTAACTTACATTCGTATTGGTCAAATAAAACATCTTTAATATATTTAGTTAATCACCAATATTTTATTTTATACCACCTTAAAACATTATTTCAATCTTAGAAAAATAAAAAAATTTAAATATGTAGCATTTGAAGTACGTGTGTGTGTGATAATATTAAAATTATTCTATAAATTAAAAAGAAAATCCATAAATTACGTATGATTAAATACCTAAATTTCGGTAATTTGAGAAATCCCGTGTAATACACGGGTTCAAAAGCTAGTTATATATATATGGTAATAATAATATTTTAATGAGGTTTGTAAAGGTTTGTTGTTGTGGCAATGTTTTAAAAACCGGTATTTTACTTGTACCGGACTGGGCTAAAAAATGGTACAAATGGTTGAACCGGGTTATGCCGTAAGGTTCAACCGGGTGAATAGTTTACTTTATAATCTCCTATAATGTAACTTCATTCCAAAAAATAACCCAAAAGTAAATGATTCCATAACAAAAAAATAATCTAAAGTTAATCCATATTAAAAAATAATACAAAAGCACTCAAATTTTTTAAAAGTAGTCATAAAGTTTACATGTTTGAATATTAATTGTTAGGTTAAAAGTAATTTTGAAAAAATATGGGCCGTAAATATCAAAATTTCTCGGACATAAAGCCGGTTTACCGGTAAAACCGGTATTTTAGACAAAAACCGTCGGTACAATGTACTAACTAACCGGCCAAAAATGCCGGACTCAAAGTACCGACATGTTGTGCGAAATCCGGTTTAACCGGTTCTATCAATCGGTTTGAACCGGTTTTTAAAACAATGCAAATAACACCCCTGCTGTGGTTCTCTCCGTTTGAAAGCCTCTTCTCTGTCCTGGCGTTGACTTAGTTTTTACTTTTACTAACACCAGCAGCTGTCACGACCACCGCCACTACTTACCGCCGGTGAGATCTTCACCGACGCCGTTGCGTTGCCGATGCGATTCAATCAGGTTCAGTTGACCATAAATCTACTAATCACATAATCCAAAACCGATACATACAACTCATAGATGATTTTTATGAGTACACACACAAACCCTAGCAACACACAAATTTCGAATCCAACAAGCGGATCACCGGTTTCAATCGGTTACAAACCATTTTCTATATAATCGGTTTCAAACCGGTTCGGTTTCGGTTCAGTTAACCGATTTGTTTGCCCACCTCTGCTCACCACAATAAAAGGTGTTGAGTGTTGACCATTACGCCCTATTTCAGATTCTAGTTTTACTTCGAGTCAAGTCAACACAAAAATTTCGAATCCAACAAGCGGCTCACCGATTCTGTCTTAATCATTCGCTTAATTTCTACACAAAATCCAGGTGCAGATTCAGTCATACTTGTTATGTATTCATTTGCTATACAGCTTCTGTTAGATTTGTGCTTTCTGAGTATGTAATGACTCGTTGTTTTGCTTATTTATTTATGTTAGGTTTTAGATACATTCAACAATGGCAGCTCCGGCACCGGCACCGGCACCACAACAACCTGTCTCTGCTAACGGTGTTGGCAAGGACTTTGAACCCTCCACCTCCCGGTTTGGACAATGCCGTCACTTCGAATTTCCCGAAATCCTGATTGCAACAGAAAACTTTAACGAATGATTAGTAATTGGGAAAGGAGGTTTTGGAAAAGTTTACAAAGGTAACGTAATCTATGGAGCAAATCTTGTGGTTGCTGCGATTAAACGTTTGGATCCGGAATCAAGTCAAGGGGTAGAAGAGTTTTGGTTGGAGGTTGAAATACTTTCCACGTTGCGCCACTATAATATTGTGCCATTGATCGGTTATTGTAATTATGAGAAGGAGAAGATACTTGTTTATGAGTATATGCCCCATGGAACACTTGATGATCATCTCCATAAGCTCCGTACCCCTCTTTCCTGGGTTCTACGGCTCAATATATGCATAGATGCGGGTTACGGGTTACGCTTCCTGCACAATGAAACCGGAATTGACTCTGGTATTATACATCGAGATGTTAAGAGTTCAAATATTTTATTACATGAAAACTGGGCAGCAAAAATTTCAGATTTTGGGTTGTCAAAAACATGCCCAACGAATCAACCATCTACTTACGTCAAAACACGTGTTAAAGGCAGTTTTGGGTACTTTGATCCCAGTTATTACCAAACTGGAATGCTGACAAGTAAGTCTGATGTGTACGCTTTTGGGGTGGTGTTGTTGGAAGTGTTGTGCAGGAAGCGTGCAGTGGATAAAACTCTTGATGAGGACCAATGGAGTTTAGTGGCATGGGTTCAAGATTCTATTAAAGAAGGGAAATTAAAGCATATAATTGATTCAGATATAAGGGGCGAAATATCCCCTAAATGTTTGAAGGAGTTTGTTAAACTTGCTGATAGATGTTTGCAAGACAATCCAAAACAACGACCTACCATGGTCGAGGTTGTCGCCAGTCTTAAGAATGCACTAAACATACAAGAGAGAATCATTATGCGACTTGTAGAAAATAGAACAATATTTGGTAAAATGGTTGATATGCTTCCATTTCATTCCAACGCAGAAACCTATGGTATTTCTTGAATAGCTTTGACATTAAATTTATACTTAGGTGTAGCCCTCTTTGCAAATATTAGTTGTATATCAGTGAAAATATTTTTTATGTTTATGTTTCTTGGGATGTGATGGTTTGTAGATTTACCCAAATATAGGATGCAATAGCATTTAGAGGTTGCTAGTTAGCGTTTACAATTGGAGACTCATTTTCATTCGTTACAACATTGAACCAAATTAATATGGCAATCATTTGCAGTGAGATGCTTGCTTAAGACGTTCTAGAGGCATGCTTTCTTTTAGTGTTCTATTTATGCATAATTCTCATACAAAAACTAGTGGACGTGGTAACGGAATTTAGTGATTCATTCTGTTTGGTTTGCCTAGAGTGTAGGTGGATGTTAGATGTATGCTAGTATAGAGACTCTGCATTACCTACAAAAGTTATATAACTTTCAATTGCATTGTGTAGTATAATGATATTCACAAATCACAATAGTTACCTATAGCATATTGCTCGTTGTGTTTTCTTTACATGTTAATGAAGGTGTTAATTCTTATTGTTCACATATGAAGCGTGTTAGTAAGAATGGAACCGAGGAGTTGGAGGTGAATGGAACTAAAGAAAAAAAAGAGATAATTCTTAGTGAATTATAGAGATAATAGGGATAGGTTGTGGTAATTTAGTAGTAAGTATTTGAGTTAAATAAATGCTTGTTTTGCAAGGGTAGGAATAGTATAAATAGGGTTTTTAATTAGTATCAATATGTTTTTTGTGTGGTTCTCGGTCAATAATAACCTACAATTGGGTCAAGAACCAGTTGTTTGCTCTTTTTGCTCGATCCAGTTAGTTTCCAACAATCATGCATATTTGGACAAACGTTACTTTTTGTGGCGGTCAAAAACTTAAACTTTCATGTATATAATCTCTTTGTGTTCATGTGTTTCAGTCGATGTCATTTCGAAGTTATCAAGTAACAACAACGACAACAATAGAATTGCTAGTAATATTGTTCGTGTGAACAATAGTATGCTTCCAACGATGAAAGAAGTTCATGCTCATTTCCAAAGTCCAAACCCAAGTCTGAAAGAGTATACGTTTGATGATTTAGAAAAAGCTACAAAAAAGTTTAGTCCGGATTTGTTATTGGGCGAGGGAGGTTTTGGAAGGTGTTCTTAGGTTGGGTTGAGCAGAACACGTTAGCCCCTTCAAAACAAGGTGTAGGAATTGCTATTGCGGTCAAAAGGTTCAATGAAGAAGCCTTAAAAGAGCATGCTGAATTGCTTGTAAGTATCACCAAATGTTCATCAATCTCCTTTCTACTATGAAGGCCATAAATTTGATATATCTGACAGAAAAACATGATATTCCAAGTACTCAACTTCTAGTCGGTACGTACCTAAAGCACCATCTTGTAACCAATTTACTTGCGGGTTCCACTAACATGTATATTGTTCGAGTAAACATACCTTAATACCGAACATCCTATTTGACGAAAAATCGAAGTGTAAGTGTTTTCAGCCACATAAATGCTCGAACTACAAACTAATCTGTTTATACTATTTTGGTTTAAGCCCAATGTGATTCAGTGTTGGAGTGATGCATTTCCCCACAAATCATAAATTTGCAAAACGAAAAGAAATATTCTACATAGTAACATGATGATTTCGTTACTGGGTGTTAATTTGTGAATGCATCTTAGGAGTCTTTTCCGTAGATAGAACGATTTTTAATCCTTTTGCTAAATTTAGCTTTAAATTATGTAGTTTCAGGCAGAGGTGAACACTCTAGCACATCTGGCCCATCCTAATATAATTAGACTCTTGGGATACTGCAGAGATGAACACGAGCGCTTGCTTGTTTACGAGTACATGGCCAACAAAAGTTTTGATCACCTTTTATTTACAGGTAAAGTATATTAGCATCTTTTTAAACCATATTCAATAAATTTTCTCTTGATTGTTAAATTATTCTAATTGATTAGTTGGGTGAAATTAATAGTTTTTGTACATATATGCATCAGATATTGCTAAACGACTTTCATGGGGAACACGACTTTCGATAATGATAGGAATTGCCCGTGGGCTGACATATTTGCATTCGGAAAATGTCATATATCGTGGGTTAACATCTTCTAATATACTTCTAGATGATGTATGTACTCTTAAGCCATTTACTATTGATGTTGGTGATTGTTAATTGTATTTAGTTAGGGTTTTAGCCCATATAGTTGGCTAAAGCCCATGGGCCTTTTATGGGTTGTTAGCTAGGGTTTAGTTGTGTATATATAGATGTAGTTGCTTATGTATTTCTTACACCTTCAAGTAATAAACATTACTTCACTACAACCATTTCTTTACATGGTATCAGAGCTACGGCTCTCGATCCAAACCCTAGCCGCCACTTAATCTGAACCGAACCAGCCGGCCCTAGATCTGAAACCGAACCCGTCTACCTCCTGTCCAGATCTCGTAATCCTTTTTCGAGAAATATTCCGCCGTCACCGCCTCTCCCACTGTCACCACCACCCTCCGACTAGCAAACCCTGAAAATCCGACGCCGATCCGCCGCCGCACGCGCCCCCACGCGCCACCTGAAGACCGCCGCTGCCACCCACGCGCCGCCGCGTGACGGCGCGTGTACCATCCTTCGGCCGCCGTATTTTTTCCAGGTTACTTATCTTTTGCTTCCGCACCACCCTGTGTTGTTAGTTTTTCAATTCGGGATCGTTTAGTTTTTCAGTCTCAGTTCGCGTGTGTATTTGTTCGGATAAGAAACTTTCAGATCCAATGGCTGATAAAAAGGCTTCAGAAAATCAGATTGCTCCAGGTATTATTAATTATTCAGCTGTTCTTCGCATTCCGATCAAACTTGACTCAAAAATTGGGGTTCGTGGAGTCTCTTTGTCCAAAAGGGTCTTGAAAGTATGGACAAAGACGATCATCTCACTAAACCACCCCCGGACCCGATTACCAAAGAATGGAAAATTGATGATAGCGGAATCTTAATGGCCCTATGGAATGCTATGGATACACAAATCCTTACCATTGCTCAGAACTTTTCCACCGTAAAAGAAATGTGGGATCACCTCTCTTCATCCTTTTCGGCTAAGGAGTCTATCTCTCATGCTTATTCTGTGGTTCAAGCCTATGGTCGGGCCGAGCAAGGTGATTCTACATTTACCGACTATTTCACACGATTTTGCAAACTCCGGGATGAGCTTCGCACTATGTTTCCACCCACTACTGATTTGAAGATTCAGGAGGAGCGAAACGCCAAGATGGATGTCATGACCTTCATTGCCGGGATATCACCTAAGTATTCAAGCGCCCGACCCCTACTGTTGAGCAACTCCGCTGCTACATCTTCAGTTGCATCAACCTTTCACCTGTTACGGGAAATGTATGGTCCTGGTGCAACTCTACCTCCTACTGATACATCGGCTATGTATACATCTACTGGTCGGGGTACTGGTCGAGGTTCTCATATGACCCACAAAAAGAGTATTGGACGGGGCGGTGGTCTTGTTTGTCACTATTGCAAGGAACCAGGTCATACGAAATGGGACTGCCCGAACCGCCCTCCTGGAAGTCAGCCACCTCCTCGTCCCAAAGCTCGTTTGGCTGCCGCTGGTGAGACTTCAGGTCCAACCGCCACTCCCACCTACACAGTTAGCGAAGAAGACTATTGTCGTCTCCAGCAGCTTCTAGCCTCTCAGGCTCCTGTTCCTGCTCCATGTGCCAATACGGCCAATTCAGGTACGCTTCCTAGTCCTTCTTCATCTTGGATTATTGATTCGGGTGCCACTCATCACATGACTGGGAACTCGGGTATTCTGTCCAACCTTAATAAAATCTCCCACCAACCTGTTCGACTGGCTGATGGGTCTTTCTGTCCTGTACTGGGGGTTGGATCCATTAACACCTCATCCAACTTAAACCTCTCGTCTATTCTATATGTTCCTAAATTTCCCGATAACCTTTGTTCGGTAAGCCAACTTACTAAACAACACAATTGCTCTGCTAAATTTTATCCTACTTACTGTATCTTTCAGGAACTAGGGACGAACCGTCTGATTGGCACAGGTTTTGAATCTGGAGGCCTCTACCGCTTAATCTTCCCGTCAGGTCCTACATGTTCTACAGCAACTGCTTCAGTCAAGGAGGACCACTGTCGGTTAGGTCATCCCTCTACAGCGGTTATGAGGCAAATGCGTCCAGATTTATCACTTTCGTCTTTTAATTTTCATTGTGAGTCGTGTCAACTTGGTAAACATACCAGGCGTCCCTATCCCCCTAGAGTGTCTAATCGAGTCAGTTTTTGTTTTGAACTTTTGCATTCTGATGTATGGGGGCCTTGCCCTACCAAATCTACTTTGGGTTTTAAATATTTTGTTAGCTTTATTGATGACTATTCTCGCACTACTTGGATTTATTTGATGAAATCTCGTAGTGAAATTTTTTCCATATTTCAAGAATTTAATGCTTATGTTCAAAACCAATTTAACACCACCATTAAATCTTTCCGATCCGATAATGCTAAGGAATATTTTTCCACCGACTTTTCTTCGTACTTGAAAAACAACGGTATTATTCATGAATCATCATGTGCATATACATCTCAACAAAATGGTGTGTCCGAACGCAAAAATCGTCACTTATTGGATGTTGCTCGCACACTCATGATCCAATCACGTGTCCCTCATCGTTTTTGGGGAGATGCCGTTCTCACTGCTGCATATCTGATTAACCGTATGCTCACACCTGTTCTTCATGGTAAAACACCGTTTTCTGTACTATATCCCACTGGTACTCCTTTTCCTCTCGCACCTAAAGTCTTTGGTTGCGTTGCCTATGTTCATGACTATCGTCCGAAAACAATCAAACTTGATCCCCGAGCCCTTCGTTGTATCTTTGTTGGTTACTCACGGGTTCAAAAAGGGTATCGGTGCTATAGCCCATCTCTTCACCGATACTTTACTAGTGCCGATGTCACTTTTAATGAGCCCTGTCCTTACTTTCCTGAGTGTTCCACTCCTGTTTCTGACCCATTTCCTGACCTCGATATACCCACATCTCCCTTCATCCCCACCATTCCTGTGTCAGTTCCTTCTACCGATCCAATCTCTACTGATTCTGACCCACCGACAGAATCTCCGCCACTGCTTTTCACATATGCTAGGCGAGGTAGGGGTCAAACATCAGCGACTCTTGAATCACACCCTGGCCACGACCCCGAAATACCCTCCGATACTCCGCCTACATCTGAGCAATCCACACCTCTCACTACTACATCCTTACCCGATCCACCAACCTCTGATACACCCGTTTATGATCCTACTGGTGCCCCACTTCCCGATATACCTATTTTCTTTCGCAAGGAACCCCGGACATGTACTCGTTACCCAATTCAGGACTATGTTGCCTACACCCACCTATTTCCTGAATCTCATGCGTACACCACTACCCTTGATTCCTACCCGATTCCCAAAAATGTGACGAGCGCTCTCGCTCACCCAGGATGGAGACAGGCTATGGAAGATGAAATTGGGGCTCTAAAGTCCAATCATACATGGGATCTTGAAACACTTCCTAAAGGGAAGCGTATTGTTGGTTGTCGTTGGGTATTTATGGTTAAACTACACCCGGATGGCTCCCTACACCGCTTAAAGGCTCGGTTGGTTGCAAAAGGGTATTCTCAGGCATATGGCATTGATTACGATGAAACTTTCTCTCCGGTTGCTAAAATTCCATATGTCCGTATTTGTATCGCTCTTGCTGCCATTAATCATTGGCCGCTTCACCAGCTTGATGTCAAGAACGCCTTTCTTAATGGTGTTCTTGAGGAGGAGGTATATATGGAGCAACCCCCAGGGTTCGTCGTTGAGGAGGAGGCCTCGAAAGTTTGCAGACTACGTCGCATAGCCAAGAATCAAGTATTTCATGAGAGGACAAAACATATTGAGGTCGACTGCCACCTTATCAGAGATCGGGTAGTAGGCACACAAATTGATCCTCATTCCATTCAACCAGTTCATGTGAAGACAAATTTTCAGCTAGCAGACATTCTAACTAAACCGCTTCGGAAAGCTCAGATAGATTTTATTTGTAACAAGTTGGGCATGATTAACATCTATGCTCCAACTTGAGGAGGAGTGTTAATTGTATTTAGTTAGTGTTTTAGCCCATATAGTTGGCTAAAGCCCATGGGCCTTTTATGGGTTGTTAGCTAGGGTTTAGTTGTGTATATATAGATGTAGTTGCTTATGTATTTCTTACACCTTCAAGTAATAAACATTACTTCACTACAACCATTTCTTTACAGTGATCAAATCACAATAATATTTTGCTATTTATGTCATATATCAAATTAACAACTTATTTTACTCTTTCTTATACCAGAATTTTAAAGCAAAACTAGGAGATTTGGGGTTTGTGAAATATGGCACCGACACCGGGGAAACACATGTTACTACAAGCGTTATGGGAAATTATGGATATGCAGCCCCAGAGTATCTTTTCAACTGGTGTGTTTGTAATTTGTATTTTAAGATATATTAGCAATTGCTTATCACATTTTGTCTGAATGGTCAAGTTATTCTACAAATGGGGGTAAAAATGAGAAGGATTTGTAGCCGCAAAAAAAACCCCTAAAAATAATGAAAAATTAATAAAAAACATAATTCAAATTTTAATAAAAAAACTAAAAATGTAAAAACACAAAATTGTTTCCACCGTCTTCCTCGTTTTAAAAAAAAACTTGAAAATGGCACAATGTTGAGTGAAAAAGATCATTGTGTCTTATTGTTTATCATTGTGTTTTGTGTTTGTTTTCGTCATTGATTGTGTCTATTTTTCTTTCTTGATATTGTGTTATATTACTCAACATTGTGTTATATTTTGTTCGGCATTGTGTTATGTTTTGCGATCGATTGTGTCTTTTTTTGTTTATAGTGTCTTTTCGCCGGTTTTTTTGGACGGGAATGACAGGGGAAACATTTTGGTTTTTAATTTTTTTTCGTTTTTTATTTATATATTGAGTTATGATTTTTTATTTTTTTTGTGAATTTCTTTTAGGGGTTTTTTGTGTGGCCACAAATTCTTCTCACACTTCTCAATTTTGTCTCACTTTGTATCTTAACTTTACCCTTTGTCTGAAAATTTAAATTAGAAGAACAATCGTTTGATTTTCATGATATAAAGGTTAATGCTTCAATTTGAAACCTATTGGTCAAAGATGAAACCTTAAACCTTTATAAACTTTGAACATCATAATCTTGTGATTCTAAATACCTTTTTAATTTCATAGGGCAGTTGACTACCAAGTATGACATCTTTGGGTTTGAGTGGTGTTGTTGGAAAGTATAACAGGCCGAAAGGCAACAGATAAAATTCGGCCAACAGGGGCGCGGTTGTTGGAATGGGCAAAACCGTACCTATCAAACAGAAAATATCTTAAGGAAATAATGGATCCGCGTCTAAAACACAACTACCCAGTACAAGGTGCTTTAGAATGCGTTGCATTGGTATTAAGATGCGTTGCAATGATTCCCAAGGATAGGCCTTCAAGTGAAGAAGTCTTGCAGAATTTGGAACAAATGTATGCTCTTAGGTAGCTGGTAACCTTAGACAAATTATTAAGTGGGGAGTGATAATTGTTGTAAAATATTCCTGTACACATACACAATCTCTTAGTAAAATATCACATGGCGTGGGTATCTATGTACTCTTTAATTAGGCTATGCGTAGTGGAGGGGCTACAATTTGGGGCGTTTTGCGCCGTGTGGCGCCCAGTCAGCAAGGGGTGAGAATTTTTTTTTGGGTGTAATGGTGTAGGGGCTACAACTAGTAATATAATATATATGTACATATGTATATAACACACACACACATCCATACATGCCGGCCCCACCACCCCCCTTCTTCCAGGCGACGAGAAGACCTCGCCCAAAAATCGCCCAGGGGGCGGTGTTCGCGCCCCTTCGCGCCCAAAATCGCCCAAAGTGTAGCCCCATTACACATGGCCTTAAAAGCTGCTTTAATTAGAACCTGCCAATAAATATGGTAATTTCATTATTTGAACTACTTTGCAAATTGAATTTTAATATTCTAAATTATGACTAATGGTTAATATTAGAGGTGGGCAAATAAATCGGTTAACCGGATCAACTTGAAAATCGAACCGAAACCGAACCGGTTTGAAACCAATAATGTAGAACCCGGTTTGGAACAGATTGAAACCGTTCATAACCGATTTGTAATTTTCTTCACCAAAACCGGTTAATTGAACCGAACCGGCCAAAACCGGTCAAAACCCGAACCGAAACCGATCGTAACATGATAAGAAACCGGTTTAAACCCGAACAGAAACCGATCATAACCCGTTTTTGACTTATGTTGACTAAACTGAACCGGTTTTAACCCACACCGGTTTTGAGTTTTAAACCAGTTTGTGCACCTCTAGTTAATATTGCCGATGTGATTCTACCCGCTTCCAATTGCTCATTCGGAATGAGTTTGTCTTAATAATGAAAATGAATGGTAGAACTGTTGTGTGACCTATAACCGAACCATTAATCTAAACTGAACCGAAAACAAACTAACACATAACGATTATATTTTTGTGTACCCTCTAAAATCGAAATTAACTGAAAGAGAAGAAAATTTCAGGATCATAGCAGTCGATAGGAGTTGGGTGGGGGTGGGGGTGGGGGGGCAGTTTCCATTGATCTTTTCCCTATTTAACGGGTTTTTACAAGTATGACAAGTATCTCTCTTATTTAAAGATAATATACTACAATCATAAACAAATATAAACTCATAAAATACAATCGTTCTATGAGAACCAAACTAAAATCGTCAAATTAACCGAAAACCAATTGATTAATAAAATCGATAAACTCAATTAACCAACGAAAATTCCTAAAATAACCCATTTGAAGAAAGAGGTTCCTAAAATGACCTGCCCCTTTTGAAAAATCCCAAGGAAAACCCCTCCTCAATCTCATTTTCACGATGAGATTCGGTGAGTGAGGGACTGTCATGTGGCTTCAAATTTTATCGTCACAATGTGATTGAGCTCAAATCTCTTCATCAAGATTTGATTGGGGAACTACGTGTCAGTGTCTAATTGGGTCATTTGAATCTTCATCATTGACTTCCAAATTTATGTATGAAGATGAAGTTGGGATGGGTTATTTGAGAATTTTTCAAAATAGATGGTCATTTTAGGAAACCCTCTCTTCAAAAAAAATTCCCCTTTGGTTCGGCTAATAGCCAAATATAATTGAACCGTACATTACGGCAGAAGTCTCCTTTTATTTCTGGCAAAAGTTGGTAAATTCATAATGTTATGACTTTTGAAACTTTGACAATTTTCACTATCAAAAATTTTGTTTTCCCCACTTGACTTTTTACTATCAAACGTCTTATAACTTTTTCCAAAAGTTAAAACTGTTGGTCCAAAATGAATCCCAAATAGCCCTTATAACCAGTGTTGCAAAAATCCCGACTAGTCGTCAATTAATCCCTGACTAATCGATAATCCTTACTTCACTGATTAATTTCGGGCTAATCGACCAATCAATTGGTCAATGGTCAAGCCCAACCAAAATCGACATTTTCCAGCGAGATTCCAACCAAAATCAACGGTTTTTCAACAAGATTCCATAAAAAGCCAACATTTTCCAACGAGATTCCAGTCAATTTCCATCCAAAATGTGTTTATGTAAGTATAAAGATGAAAATTACATATACAAATGTGTGCATGTATATATAAAATTAAAAATTATACATTAAAGTTCAATCCAATTAATCCCGATTAATCCTAGTCTCCACCCTACCGCCCGATTAATGATTTTTACCGACACGACAATATTGAAGTAAATCTTTCGGTCAACATGAATACTAGCATCAGCAGCATCCCACGCTAGCCACTTCAACTCAAACCCAAAACAAACCCACAATCACTATGTGGAAAGACAAGAGCCCCGGAGTAAAGATCCTTTGGGTATGGACCATCACCACCGCCGCCGGTAACTAATACTAATACTAATCTCTCCAGTATTATTATTATTATTATTATTCTCTAATCTCACACCTTTGTGTGTGTGTTTTTGATTGATTTAGTACTTGTGGCAAATGTGGCCACAAGTAGAGTACGTAACATGAACAAGGTCATCAATGCATCTGAAGACTCTTCTTCTTCTTCAGCTGTTGATAATATTAATCCACCAACGGATAACATTATTACTGGTAACTTTATAAATGATGGAAGCTTAGATCAAGAGAATTGAGAGATTTTGCATTTTGGAAATCGATTGTTGGCTTATTTGTTGTTTTGGGATTTATTATAATTATGGCGTGTGATGATGGTTTTGAATGTTTATGGATATGTAATGCACGTTAGGTGTTTGATGAAATGTCTAAGAGACTTTCTATACTGAAACTCATTTGGCTTTTTTTCCTGTTAGGTGTTCGATGAAATGTGACCAAATGCAGTGGTCGTTGTCTAAGGGGCGTTTTCCTTCGAAACGCCCGGGAACATCACCTCCAGGGGCGTTTTGGCCTTCAAAACATCTCACAGCGTTTTGTATAAAACAGTTGATGGAGAGAGAGATGGGGACGTTTTTGGGGGTTTTCTCACTACATATGTTCTTAGAAAGAATAGATGCATGTAAGGCTGAAAACGAACACGAACAAGGCCTTGTAAATGTTCGTTTATTAAGAAAATAGTGTGTTTGCGAACACTTATCGAATGAGATTTCATGTTTGTGTTCGTTTATTATGAAAATGAATGTTTTCATTTTGAAAATAAACAAACACAAATGAAATCGGCGGAGCCAAGATATTGTGATCAATGTATTCAACAATGTGAATAATGAGAAGGAAATGAGAATCGAAACCAATGCAAAAAACATATGAGAATACGGCTTCTTATTTTTATATTAGGGTAATAAGTTAAAGAATATAAAACATTTAGATAAAATACATCTAAAAACATACAAACCAAGATGAACATTCATGAACACATTACCGAACATTCACTAACATAATTGAACAAACGGGGGCTTTGTTCATGTTCGTTTGTTTAACTAATCGTACGAGATTTCTTGTTCATGATCGCTCGTTTATTAAACGAACTTTCCGCCGAACGGTTCATGAACTGTTCACCAAACGTTCGGTTCGTTTATAGCGCTTTATGCATGGCTAGTTAGCACAATTAGCCATCATCTTTCGATTACCAGCTCAGGACTTCGTCTTTAAATAATCGGATTCATAATGATTAAAACTCGTATGATATGCGAAAACAACTTTTAAACGTCTTTTAAGGTACAGCATAGTACAATATCAGTCAATGAACTTTGAGACATTGTATATAAATACTAAATTTTGGTTGTGTTTACATCCAAAAACTGGATCACAAATGATGTTTATATGTATCTTTCAATTAGTCTTCTTTGCCATTTTTCCCATCTTCACCTTTCAAGAACTTCAAGAACCAATATGCAGATGATTTTGGATGACGAGCGAGACCGTTCTTGTAATCAACATAAATCAAACCGAACCGCTTTGTATAACCTTCAGCCCACTCAAAATTATCCACTAATGACCACGCAAAGTATCCCTTCACATTAGCTCCATCCCTTTAACAATAAAATTTTGTATAGTGTAAGAATGAGGTAACATATTGTGTATGCATAAATTGTATAGGTGGCAATTTCAACCCGTTTACTAACAAATGGGTCAAGTTGGAGTGTTTATATCAAACGATCAAGCGAGTTAAGCTATAAGAGTATCTTGCGTCCTCAACCGCATTAGTAATATAAATGTATTTAAACTTTCTAATCATATTATCACATTAATTATTAATATCGTGTTCTAAATAAACAAACTATGAAAATTACCCAACCCAAGTCGAAAGATTTTAAGAAAGTAATTATAACCCCATAATAATTCGATTTAAGAGTTAAAAACCAATATCTTTTAGGCAGCTGTTTTAACCATTCAATCCGTTTAGGGGTGAGTAAACCGGGTAACCCACGAGACCCAAACTGACTAGACCCGGTGTAACATCTTGTTTTATGGTAAAAATAAAAATATATGAAACTTATAGTATATATATTAAATGAGTACCAGACGAGTAAAATAACTATCTGAAACATAATGTATCTAGATGGGTATTTAGTGTTATAAGATAACCGAACGCTACCAAATATATTATATTCGGCCATGCTCCGTTTTAAATGAAACTTAGGTCGAAATGTAGGGAAAAATGAACACGCCTTAACGGTATATTTGTAATTTAATAAACCCTTATATTTTGGAAATTTTAAAAGAAAAATAAAATTTGAGTCATAGTAATTACAATAGTACTAATAATATAATAATAACAATAATGTAATAAATTGAGTTAGAACGTGAACATTCTGGTCGCGTCTTCAAATATTAATTTTTATTTATTTATTTATTTATTTGTGTGATATGAGTTAAGTCGGTTAAAAATTAACTATAAATTAAGATACTTTTCAACTTGTTAGTTCAAAATTCATTCATATTCACTCTTTTCTCGTTGAAAGGCCGAAAACTAAAGGTATTTATTTTTCTTTTCTTCTTTTTTGTTTTACAATACTATAATTAATTACTTATTAATTCTAATTGCTATAATAATAATAATAACAATAATAATAATAATAATAGTATCTGATACAATTCGTAGCATGTATATTTGTGAAATAATAATAAAAAGAAAATATATTATTATAATAATAGCTTTAATAGAATACTAAGAATTTTTAAGAATATAGAGTACACGTATCATTATGATAAATCTTTGTAAAATTCAATTTTCAAACCATCTTTGAGTAAGTCGGTTAAAGTATTTATTTATATATCAAGAATGACGAGCTGCCTTATAAAGTTAAATACTTTTAATAATTTATTAATTAAATAATTTAATTTATCAAATAAATACTAGTATTGCTTTGTGAGAAATAATTTAGGAACCCCAGTATGACCCGTAGTGTACAAAATTGCACCCCTTTAATATTTTAATAATAAAATAACATGAAGACTTAAGGGTAGTAACCCATTGTAGTAAGGCATGTGACCTTAGCATAACATGTCCTGTACGTGCACAACTGGCTTTGTGGAATGTTATGACCACTTTGGTCATAAATGGTTAAGATGAACAATGAACTGTAAACTAGTGGGTATGGTTGTTAACCATAACACAGTTTGGACTTGAATAGTTGTGCATGATAATGACGGTTGTCGTGTAAAGGCCTGCGAGTGTTAGAATATTACTTTCCGGACATGGATAAGTAAACTAGTATATTAAATCATAGATTGCAGTTGAATCGGGAAGAGCCAAAGTAATTGAAGAAAGTCTGTTCAAGTGAGTTACTTAAACTATTTTTAAAACTCTGATACATGCTCATAAAATTATTTGGACTGTGAATGATCTTGTATTTGCATGGCGCATATGGTGTGGCACCCAAGGTGTTATATATATTATAATGATCATTATATTTTCCCGAGGGGACATGCACTTTATACAGCAGCAGACGTGCGTAAAGTCTGTACGTGCGAATATATGATGTTGACCCGGCTTTAACGTGAAGCGGGCGGGTTATAATTATGGCATGACATGCAATGAGCTCATACTTGATCAATAAAACTGTTTTAGTACCATTTCATTAAATACGTCGGTTTATGTGACACAAGCTTTGTGCTGACGTATTTTTACCCGAGCATGTATTACAGTTGATAAACAAGGACATGGAGATTAGCTGCTATGAGGTGGAAGAGTTTAGATGTTTTATCCTGTTACCATTGTATTTTCTAGTAAGTGTAATAGCTAGACACGTAACTAATATTTTAGTTTTTATATAAGACTACGGTTCCGCTGTAAGTCTGTACTGACTGGTCACTGTAAGAGCCCCATCCTGGGTGGGGTGTGACACCCGGTTATATTACAATACCATTAACCGGGTCTGAGGCGGATATGGCAGGTAAGGCCCGTTTGCTCCTATAGGGGTGAGCATAAACCGGGTACGACTCGCGAGACTCAAACCGATCAGACCCGGTTATTTACAATAAGGTCGGTTCCCGGGTCCTTAGAATACCATTAAGCCGGCCTGGGTCGGGTATTGTGGGTATGACCCGTTTGCTCACCCCTAATCCAGTTTCCTTTATAGCTACATCTTTCAAAGTAACTCTATTTGACGGACCATGAAAAGGTTATCATAACCTCAATCAACTTATTGTCAAATATATAGTCAAAAGTGCTCTCTAACGAAATATCATCGTTAATAGAACAATAAAATAGCGGGATTGCGGGAACTCACTTGATAGCCTGAGAAACAGATGCAAGATATCCCTTAAAGTAAGTAACTCTCAGTTTGTCATCCAACATTTCATGTAAGGGAGATTCCTCATTGTCTTCATCGTCCATACCTGTAGATGGGTAAAAAATTATAAACACATATATATATGTTTGTATATGTGTGTGCATGTGTGTTTCCGAGCATGTGTTCGATTTGAAGCCTTGGAAGTAGACTAGAATGCATATATGAACAAGGAATTAGTACACTAGTTTAAAATAAGCAAAGACATACCGTTTTCAGTAATGTATATTGGTGGATTGTTGTACTTCTTAGTTACGTAATTAAGAACTTTCCGGAGACCCCATGGAACAACATACAGCCATGATGATGCCGCCTGCCATGAGACATAAAGTCAGAACAAAGTAGCAACCATTGTATGCTCTAGATGAGTGGGTTGGTTAACAAGTCAAAAAAGTTTTAGTTGAAACAGTTATATAAATATGAAAGACGTTATTAAACTAGTGAAAACAAAATTGCTACAACAAGAATCAAAATCGTTGAATTAATATTTTTGATGACTTCTAAGTTCTAAACTGATTGGCCTACTTCCCTCTTAGCTAGTTTTTTAGTTTGACTTAATTTTGAGATAAAACACGGCCTAAATCGACTAACATAAGTAAATGGGTTGAAATTTTACCTTTAGTACACCGCACAAACATGCATATTATATATGATTGGAGATATAGTAGATTACCTTTTTACCAATCACTCCGTTTTCCCATTCAGCTGAAAAACAAAATTGAAGGAACATAGTAAGCCTTCAATGTTTATACAGTTACATATACATACATGATACATATACACATCTAATATAAAAAAAATCTTCACAGTGAAGATTTTCACAGACTTTCACACCGAAATTTTTTTTCTAGAACCAACTTTTACATCACCCTGTATTTATTATTTGTTAAACTTGTGAAAAACCTATGGAGTGCAAAATCGGATAATAAGAAAAAGAGAGAGAAGGTGAAAAACAAATTGTGAAGACTTGTTTTCACTAATTGGGATTAATCCAGCCCAAATATATATTTATACCACACACATGTATATATTCCCCCCCCCCCCCCCCTTTCCAACACACACACACACATGGATTATTTGCCAATGGAAGTAGCATACCTATTCTTGTTGCCTCTTGTACTCTATAATAATCAATATCTTCATTGTTTGTCAAATGTGACACAAATCTTGATGTATAATGATTCAAGCCAACAAAATCCAACGAATTTCTTAGTAATTCTTTATCTTTCTGTGAAAATACTGGAAGCTTATCTCCAAGCCTCTCACGCATAGATTTAGGATAGTCTCCAAAAAATATTGGATCCAAGTACCTAAATAATGAACTCAGATTATAAAAAGCGTAACACAAATAAGTATTCAGAAGTCAATTATAAGTCAACCTACCATCCAAGCTGAAAGTCAATACGCCTTGCTGCAGCAACTATATCTTCTTCTTTATCTGTTAAGGCCTCAGACCATTCACAATCAACAACCAATCCTATTTCTCCACCTTGCAGATCCTATGTTGAATTTAACATACATTTGTATTACTAACCGCTTTCATGGCTAGGATATATTAAAAACATTTTAACGTTCACCTTAAATTTTGTTCTGTATATCGAAACTGCTTCTGCATGGGCCAAAAGCTGGTGGTGGGCAGCCAAATATGGTTCAGCTGACTGACGGTCGCATCTTCCAGGTGCAAATACACCAGTAAAATATCCATTTACTGCTGTTTGAAGAGGCTCATTGATTGTAATCCACTTCTTCACTCTGTCACCAAAACTTGCAAAGCAAGTTTCTGCATAAATCGCGAAATACTTTCTGCATGTTTGGCACAGGCATTAAGTTAAATAATAAGCATAATAAGAATAATAATAACAAATTATATAAAAATAAGATTCCTGTAAAAGTACTAAATAACTAATGTACTAAACATGATCACAAAAACTATACTAAAGTCCATTTTTTTTGTAATTTGTAACTACCTAATGTAATAAATGTGTTTACAAAAACAATTTTAATCAAGTAATAAAAATATAAAATAACTGCTTTTAAATAAAACAATTTGGGACATTGTCAGAATTTGAGTACACTTTAGGCAACTTTTGACCCATTTAACCCGTCCTACCCATTATCATTAAAACATAAAATGAGGTGACATGTTTCAAAATCAAGGAAAGAACAGAAGAGGGAAACTTACACTACTGAGTCACTTAACCACCCTCCAAATGACTCATCAAGATGCAATGGAATATCCCAATGGTATAATGTTACACACGGCTCAATTCCTGCATATCATTGCTATTTACTTGTAACAAATTAATCTTCATATAAGAAAAATAGCAACAAACTTTATTAGTTCATACCCTTTTCAAGAAGGTAGTTTATAAGATTATTGTAATACATGATCCCTTCCTTGTTGACTTCGGTTCCCAGTCCATCTGTAAAGAAAGATATAGTAATTAGTGGATCCACTTTCATCAGTTGTATTAAAAGTGAAATGTGCCTCTTTTATTTAAATACTGGGAATAAAAGCAAGCATTACCTGGATAAATACGTGACCAGGATATAGAAAATCGGTAAGCACTAAAGCCTAATTTGGCAATAAGATCAACATCTTCCTGTATTTCAAAACAGTAATGTGGATAAACTGACATGCACAAAAGAAAAGAAATCATATCTTGCCACATGGTGTACAAAATTTTCCTCAAATTAAAATAAATATGCATTTGGATTTTGGGCATGAAAATTATCGGTCAATTGGTTAAGCATGGTAACTAAATGAATGCAAATCCATAAATGCTAATGTTGTACAAAGACAAAACCTTATAACGGTGGTACTGATCCACTGCTATATCTCCACTTTTCCCATCTTTTATCTTGCCTGGTAGACCAAGTTAGAATAAAAAAAAGCAAAATAAACATCCTTAGAAATTGATGGCATGATCTGTCAAAGAATATAAATCTAACAAGTTAAACAATAAACCTTCTGTATGTGTGAAAGCATCCCACATACAAGGACCCCTGCCACCCTCACTGGCAGCTCCTTCAACCTGCAATATAGCAACAAACAAAAGAACACACTAAGAAACTGTATATGTGTGTTGTGTGTAGGGCATAACAGCATCATATCCAAACTTTTAAACGATGAAAGGTACATAAAAGCTGAAAAGTATTATTATTACAACAGTGTATATGTTACGTAATAACATAATAGTTCATAAGACATAAATCGTTGATGTAAAGTTTCTCAGTGAATAATAATTAGCAAAGCTAATAAGTTAAACACAAGCCATACCTCATCTAACTAAGTGATAGAGAATATGATATCAACACCATGTATCACAATAAAAAAGGCAACCACCTGCAAATGGTTGTTGTGATCTGGATCTTTAACAATTAAGTATCTAACAGCTTTAACTAACAAAGTGTTTCAACATTTTGACTTATTATTAGGTCAAAATCAAATGGAGCTGGCTTTAAAAAGCATTTATCAGTTCATCTGGGGTTGCAAACGAGCCAAGCCGCTCACGAGCTACTCGAGACCAGATCGATGAAACGCTCGAAACGAGTCGAGCCTTATCAAGCCTGAGACTCAAGTAAACTTGTTTAGTTATCAAACCTGAGCTCAAGCCTTGTATGGGATGATCGTTTAGGCTCGCCGAACCTTGACGAGCCTAGTGAATTTTTAAGTTTCAACTATTTTGGACTTCTATGTATTAACTTCACATTGCAGTGCTAACAAGTCGAGCTCTGGCTCGTTTAAATTACTGCACAAGAGCTAGAGTCGGGCTTAGGCTAGGTTTTTCTCAAAATATCAAAAATAATTAAAAATTTATATAAATTATTTAATAAATAATAAACAAGCCGAGCTCGAGCTTGAATATCGACTCACGAACCGAGCTCGAGCTTGAAAATCAACTCATGAGCTGAACTCGAGCTTGAATATCGACTCACGAACCGAGCTCGAGCTTGAAAATCAACTCATGAGCTGAACTCGAGCTTGAAAATCGACTCACGAACCGAGCTCGAGCTTGAAAATCAACTCATGAGCTGAACTCGAGCTTAAAAAATGATTCGCGGGCCGAGTTCGAGCTTGAAATGAAAAACGACTAACGAGCCAAGCTCAAGCTTGAAAGACGACTCACGAGCCGAACTCGATCTTGAAAAACGACTAAAGAGCTGAGCTCGAGCTTTCGTAAGTCAAAACGAGCCGAGCTTCAACTCCGCATCAACCACCTTTTAGGTTATGATCTGAACTAAACATCAGCACAACAGTTCAAACCAGAGTCTATCAATTAACACTTTCAAATCAAACGGTACCGCATTACAGCATTCGTAAATTGACGAAAACCTAAATCCGAAACGGCAATTCAAATGTCAACCGTTTGATTTCATAAATCGAAGAACAGCTATACGAACTTATCACATTAACTAAACCTAAATTCAGATCTTATCAATCTCCGATTTCAAAGCTAACAGTATCGCATTTCAGTATTCATCGATTTAAGCATACATTCGAAATCTGAAATCGAGATCATTCAGCGATCAATCGATCGATCGTTCAATATTACAAATCGAATATTCAAATGAAGTATGAAATGAATGTATACATGAATGAATCGATACAAATCGAGATATAATAATAATAATAACAACAACCTGATAAGCAGAAGTAGCAACGCCGAAGAGGAAATCTGGCAGGAAATCAGCACGAGAGATGAGTTGATTATTATTATCATTTGATGAAATGATAGAGTTCCATTCTTCTTCCATTAACCGTTTTCTCTCGTCCTCCATTGAATTGTTATTATTATTATGAGTTATTGTTATTGCTTCCACTGTGAGACCAAAAGCAAGTGAGTGTATTTATGAAGAAAGAAGAAAGGTTTGTGGTTTGACTTGTATAGTACTAGCAACTTAGCAAGCAACACACTATCAAAGAATATATTCTTCTTTTTTTATTATTAGAAAGCGACTTTGTGTTTTGAACACTGTATTCGTTAGCATACACTGTTAAATTATGATATTTTAAGCAATTTTACTTTGGCTTCAGAGTTTGTGGTTTGACTTGGACAGACATTGTGTTGTTACAAGAGTATAACTTTCTGGCATAACACATGAAATTTGAACCGACAATCTCGCAAGGCTTATCTCAAACTCTTTATTACCATAATCTATCAAAAGTGACACAGGTGGAGATGAACTTGGGTCTCCTACCACTCTCCACTGGAAACCCAAGTCTCATACCACTAGGCCACAAGTGAGAATTTATTATTATTATTATTATTATTATATAAAGTTTATAAAAGTAATATATTTATGAATAATCACTTTATTATTTTCAAAAGTTTAATGGTGATGAAATCGGTGCGTTGCGGTGGCTAAGTGACGCAAATTCAGTTGGTACCGGATACGTGTGTTATGGTATCTTGCGGCGGTAAAGCAACGCGAATTGGATTGGTATCAGTTAAACTAAAAATATATTAGTGTGACAAAACTCTCGTGTTGCATGACACAGCAATGCGAGCTCGGTCGGTTTGTTTAAGTTCGTTACGGTACCGTCACTAAACCCTAACAATAAATTAGTATAACCAAACCCATGGATTGCGGCAATGAAGCTAACTCGGTTGGTATTTAGCTAGTTCATTACGTCTTGCGGCAGTAAACCGATGCGAATTAAGTCGGTGTCGGTTAAACTTGTTTGAAGTTTGTACTATAACTCTAAATTAAATCTAAACATAGAAAGGAAAAAGACCCTTTTGAAAGAATTATAGCTTGTTGGTGTGACATAACTAGAGCTAGTAACGTGGCCCAATAGAATTATTAAGGTTTTAATAATATGAATACTTTATACCTTAACAAATTTTAAAAGATTATCCTAAACCATCTAGGTTTGTTGTTGACACTTACTCCTCACCAAACCATATATATACAAAGAGTGTGTGGTCAAGTATAATATTTTCTTATTTACAAAATAAAACTTTAAATAATACAATGATCATTAATTCACATGATTAAACTAAAATACATTATTGTTTTGTGCAAAAGTGTATAAAATTTGATAAATCAATGTAGCTACAGCAAACCTATCATCTTAAAACAATTACAAAGTTTAAATATGTAGTGAACTGAGTCATTTTTTATATAACACATAAAAACGAGTATCAAATACTAGATAACACTAGAAAAATTTTCTAAAAGTATTTGATCAAAGTATCAACACTTAGGCCCGCCAGTTGCCGGCTCTCAATTTGTCTTGTAGATACAAACACGATTTTGTTATTAACTAAAAAAAATGATGGCATTTAAGTTAAAAAAAACCTCAAATTAATATACGAAACAAGCTCATAGTTTTAAGTTAAGTAGTTAGTGTGACCCAATCACCAAATCTGAGCGAACCAGACAATGTCCTCTGAATAGGCCCATTCAGACCCAACCAAACACACCCATAGTCTTTTTGTATAAGTGTCGCTCTTTGAATGAGTGATGAATCATGTTAGTCTTCTTGTATTCCACATAAAAGGCGAGTATCATAGACTAGACAAGACTATAAAATCATATATATTATTACATGTAAAAACAAAGTATGAAGTAATAAATAACACCCAAAAAAATCCAGCACTTAGATCCGCCTCATTAGCTACTTATTAGCTCGCAATTTGTGTGCCACTACAAATGTGAACTCTTATTTCATAAAGTATATAAGCAACATATTTTGTCGTTTCGCTACAACATAGTATAAAGTTTAGTCGATGAACATTGAGACATTATACATAAATACCATATTTGGTTGTGTTTATACCTTATATACAAAATCCGGATCACAAATGATGTTTTTATGTTTCATCTAGTCTTCTTTGCCATTATTCTCGTCTTCGCCTTTAAAGAACTTCAAGAACCAATATGCAGACGATTTTAGATGGCGAGTGAGACCGTTCTTGTAATCCACGTAAATCAAACCAAACCGCTTTGTATAACCTTGTGGCCACTCGAAATTATCCACCAATGACCACGCAAAGTATCCCCTCACATCCACTCCAGCTCTTCAACAACACATATTTTTGTAATAATGTAAGAACTAAGTTTTAACATATTATGCATATTTGAATTGTATATGTTGCAATTTTGTCCCATTTATCTACAAATGGATCAGCTTAGGGTATATTATATCCAAGTAAAACACTTTTTTATAAGTTTCTAATCATAATTATCATATAAACTACTTATATCATGTTCAAAATAATAAAACCGAACCCCAATGGCAGATCTAAAAGAAAAGTTGAGGGATTGTGCGGGGTAAAAAAATTGTTAAATGGTAGTTGATGCATAAGAAAAAAAATGCAATAAAATGTACTTCGCCAATAAAGTGTGGGTCACCCCTCAACTTATGCTAGATTTGGTCCTGCCCGAAACTTCAGTATAGAACTCACTTGATAGCCAGAGAAACAGATGCAAGATATCCCTTATAGTAAGCAACTCTTGGTTTGTCATCCAGCATTTCATGTAGGGGAGATGCATCATTGTCTTCATCATCCATACCTATAGATGGGACAAAATATATTCAACAAACATACACACAAATAAATAAATATTTGTATATTTTTGTAGGGTGAGGTTATACAAGACACTAAATTAATGCGAGAACAATAAGAAAAAACCTTAATCTTTTAATATTTTGATCAACGGTTCCCATTTCTTAAATTTTGTAGTTATTAAATATAAATGTGTATATTATGTACATAAAAAAACCATCTAACTAATTTGTCCATGTGATATTTTAAATTATAACCGTTTACATGCATGCGAATAGGTTATCTGTAGGTAACATAACGTACACATCACTTGCACTTGTGTATGTTCTATATATAACAAAAAATTTTCATCTTATTTTTGAATTGTAGGGAGTAAACATTACATTTCTTCTATATTTTTTATAAAATTTTGAAAATTGAAAAAAATTAATGATTCATTTTATTTCGCCTCCGAAGTGGACTAGAATGCATATATTTACAAGAAATTTGTAAACTAAGTCAGAATTACTCAATAGACATACCATTTTCAGTAATGTATATTGGCGGATTATTATATTTCTGAGCTATGTGGTTAAGAATTTTTCGAAGACCCCATGGAACGACATACAGCCATGGTGATGCCGCCTGTCATGAGATATATAAAGTCAGAACAAACTAGCAACGGTGTCCCGTTTTATGCTCTAGAGGTGGTAGATGGGTGGGTAACGAGTCAAAACAGGTTTGGGTTAAATACGTTAATTAAGATTATAAAACAATACTTACTACACTAATAATCAAAATATTTGAATAGTTTTTTTTGGGAGTTTTCTGCCTTAGAAACAGACTCTGATGACGTTCGAGTTTCGACCAGTTTTGCTCGCTTCCCTCTTAGCTAATATTTTTAGTTTGACCGATATAAGTCAATCTACATCGACTTATTCATAAGTAATGGCTCAAAACTCCCACCTCTAGCATACATATGAATATACATATATATATGTATGATTGTAGATATAGTAGATTACCTTTTCGCCAATCACTCCGTTTTCCCATTCAGCTGAAAAACAAAAGTGAAGGACCACAGTAAAACAATAATTTTTATGCACTTACATATGCAGCATATACACTATACACACATATACACATATTTTGCAATGGAATAGCATACCGATTTGTGTTGCCTCTTGTACTCTAAAATAATCATTTTCTTTTTCGTTTGTACGGTGTGACACGAATCTTGTTGTATAGTGATTCAAGCCAACAAAATCCAATGAGTTTCTTAGTAATTCTTTATCTTTTTGAGAAAATATTGGTAACTTGTCTCCGAGCCTCTCTTGCATAGACTTAGGATATTCTCCAAAAAATATTGGATCCAAGTACCTAAATAATAAACTCGCATTAATATAAATATTTACTTATTTAGATATAATGTACATTTTTTTTCAATTGAATATTATTGCTTTATTTCATAATAAAATTATAATGTTTACATCAAAACAGAAGGCAAACGAGCAACAAGCTGCGCCTTGTTGCTTGTTGAAATATAATGTAAAGGTCAACCTACCATCCAAGCTGAAAGTCAACACGCCTTGCTGCAGCAGTTATATCTTCTTCTTTATCTGTTAACGCCTCGGCCCATTGGCAGTCAAGAACCAGTCCTATTTCTCCACCTTGCAGATCCTATAATATTGAATGTAATAAATATTTGTATTACTAACCAATTTTATAACTAGGAAATGTTATTATATTAATAATAATAATAATAATAATAATGTTCACCTTAAATTTTGTTCTATATATTGAAGCAGCTTCTGCATGGGCCAAGAGCTGGTGATGGGCAGCCAAATATGGTTCAGCCGACTGACGGTCACATCTTCCAGGTGCATTTCCACCAGTAAAATATCCGTTTACTGCTGTCTGAAGCGGCTCATTGATCGTAAACCACTTCTTCACGCGATCACCAAAACTTGCAAAGCAAGTTTCTGCGTAGATTGCGAAATACTTTCTGCATGTTTGTACATACATAAAATTTAAAATAAATAACAATAATAATAATAATAATGATAAGTCTTGTAAGTTGTAAAAGGACTCAAAAATTGTAAAATAATATTGCAATTACATGTCCAGATTAATAATGTTACTTAACTTTTTAGAATGTTTAACAAGGGTAATTTTGGCATAACATTGTGATAAAAACTTACACTATTGAGTTACTCAACCACCCTCCTATTGACTCATCAAGATGCAATGGAAGATCCCAATGGTATAATGTTACACATGGCTCAATTCCTGCAATGATATATAAATGTAGCACCGTTTTGAGGTAAGTTTTACAGCAATCAACTCGAATCCTCATTCCGATCAAAAACCCTAAAACATTAGTTTGAAATTTGGAAAAACTTAACGACGTTAAGTTTAACGGAGGTCCAATGAAAATAATTAGTGTGATAGGTGGGACCGGTAACAGCTTTTTTCTAAGGTGGCAATCAGTCAACCTGAAAAAATGTAGGATTATTAAAATCCAATTTTCCAAAAAGAAAAAAAAATAAGTTATAAACGGTTTTAGTCATGTTTGACACGAATAACCCTTTTAGTCCATTAGTTTAAATTTAACGTTTTTAATCCAAAAGCTTCATTTCATAATGACTAAAGTCCATCCCACTAGCCTCGTCCAAAATTTCAGTAAACTTTGTATAAAAGACCAAACTACCCTCAATAATTAAAAAAACAAAATAAAAATAAATTTTAATAAGTTTTATACATTCCTTTTTAAAGTTTCTTGGGTTCGCACGAGTTTAGTGGGCTGGACTAAAACTAATACGTAAATGAAACTAATAGCTTAAAAAAGTCAAATATAAACTTTTAGACAAAAAAGGTTATTAGAGTCAAATCACATAGAATAAAACCGGTGGCATAGCCAGAAATTTTTTCTAACGGGTTCGGAAAGTTTCGAGGGACGAATGACCGATGTTGAAATTTCTACGGATGCGATCTCAAAATACAAGAAAATATAACACTAAAAAAATTGTACGGGTTTGGCCTAACCCGTTCCACAAAAGCTGCCTACATCCCTGACTAAAACCGTATTTAACTCGAGAATAGAAGCAACAAGTTATAGTAGTTCATACCCTTTTCAAGAAGGTAGTTTATAAGATTATTGTAATACATGATCCCTTCATTGTTGACTTGGGTTCCCAACCCATCTGTAAACAAAGATATAGTAAGATTATGTTAATTCTTAACCTTTTCGAGAAAGATTATTATGGTAACATCGGGTTAATATTACCTGGATAGATACGCGACCATGATATAGAAAACCGGTAAGCGCTGAATCCCATTTTGGCAATAAGGTCAACATCTTCCTGTATTTCAAAAGGGTCATGCTATAGCTACACCACCCCCATTTGATATCACCATCAAACGGCCGTCAACAAAACAGTCAGACAGACGTTTTGACCAAAAAAGTCAAACGTCGAAAATTATTGCTTAGGCCGTCTGAACAATATCCAGACGGCCATTCTGACCATAGAGGTCAAACTTTGAAACCTTTTGGTCAAAATGGTCGTTCGACTAAGGCCGTCCCCAAGAATCGTTAAAAAATTTTGGGCCGAAGGCAAGAAAAAAATTGGGTAGTAAAAAAAAATAAATATTATTGGGCGTAAACAATTATGTATTTTAAATGGGCTTATTTTTATGATATGAGTTGTACAAACAATTTTTTCTATAGAAATGAGCTTAAATAAGTTGAGTATTTGGGTTTAAACACTAAGAATACATATTTTATTTTAAAATAATATGTATAAAAATATAAAATTCGGGCCGTCGACAACTCGGCCCTCCTTCAAAGCCGGCCATGTGTCCGACCTCTATCCGGATGGTCGTTTGAAACGGTGTGGGATTAGATGTCAGACGGTGTCACATCTTATTGAAGCAACCACATTGTTGAGGAAGAAAAAAAAAACGCAACCTTGTAACGATGGTATTGATCGATTGCTACATCGCCATTTTTCCCATCTATTATCTTGCCTGGGAGACCAAGATTATAAAAAAGGCAAAATAAGTTTCTTTACAAGTTGCTTACTGCATAGTTTATTATAATATAGTTGTCGTTCTAAAGAAACCTTCTATGCATGTAAACGCGTCCCATATAGAAGGACCTCTTCCACCTTCATTGGCAGCTCCTTCAACCTGCAATATAACTTAACTACCAAATTATATTAAGTGTCAACTTATAACTTAACTACCAATATATATTAAGTGATATGGTATCCTAATGTTAACAACTTGGTCATTATGGTTTTATGATGTTATAATGATTTGAGTTATTGCATTTAACTATTTCTAAGAAAGCTATAACTTTACTTATTTCTAACTATAATATAACTATACAAGATGTGATTGCAATAATACAAAAATGATATATTGTTTATTCAATTTTCTTCGTTGAGAACATATTCAACTATAAAATTCTGAATTATGTCTTTTGTTGATATCATAAAGACACCAACGTGTTGTTATATTATACCGGTCACTTACTGAAATATCATCTAGTTGCAACAATATATAACTATAGAGTATATCTAGTACTGTAACACTGTCAGCTTATATGATAGTACATCAGTTAATATCATCTAGTCGAAAGCATTTATCGTGTAACAAACGGATATTTGTACAAAATAACTAACCATTTGTTATTTAAGAGTTTGTATGAAACGAACGTATACATGACTCCACACGAATCGGGATAGAAAGACAACCTGATAAGCAGACGTAGCGACGCCAAAGAGGAAATTTAGCGGGAAATCAGCACGAGCCGGTTGATGATTAACTGAAACCATAGAGTTCCATTCTTCCTCCACCAATCTCTTTCTCTCATCCTCCATGATTGAGTTTAAGAAGAAAGTTTTAAGGTTTGTTGTTGACTTGTACTACATAGTGCATACCAAAGGTAAATTATAAACAGCATTTGTTGTTATGACAGTTACTTCCCACCAAACCATATGAATACAAATGGTATGTGGCTAACTATATTATTGTTTATTTATAATATAGATTATAAAACTTAAATATCATACAATTGATTAATGGTTTGCATGTTTTACATTAAACTGGTCACCTCATAGTTTTTATTTTTTATTTTTTATTATCAATGATTCAATGTTACTCTTCGAATATGAGTGATGAATAGGTATCATTTTATCAGTATTCGTATATTACAAATAAATAACGAGTATCAGAATTCAGATACTAGACAATGCTAGAAATTCGTATATTACATATGAAAATCGAGTATCAGTTAATAAGTAATACAAAAATTATCCAACTTAGATCCACTCTTCATTAGCTACTAATCAACTCTCAAGTTGTCTGCTGGTACGAATGTAATTTCTTATTCTTCCAACTTAAATGATGCCGTTTAAGTAAAACTAGCCTCGATTTACTATCTCGAAACAAGACCAAAGTCGAAGCTCATATCTATAGGCGTAAATACCGGTTAACCGGTTTTTGGAATATTGGTTACTAAACGTAACCAGTTATTGGTCAAACGGTCAAAATCAGTCATTGCCAATAATCAGTTTTGGTTCTTAATCGGGGTTTTACTTTATAGTGAAAAATCCTAACCTATGTAACCGGTTCGGTTATTAACCGATTATAATCATACTAACACTAATCATATTAACATCCGTTAGGTTAACCGGTATCTATGTGAAAATCTCTAACAGGTCTCATATCCCTATTTTACTTATACTGACTTGCATATAATTTTTAAGATAAATTAAAAACAAGGGTTTTTTTTTTAATTTATTATTTGTTATAAATATACCTTCACCTAACAAACATGCAATCATTGAACTTGACCACATTAACTTTTCTAGTAAAACTAAGTATCAAATTAACTTGAGATAAACAAGACCTTAACATTTGAAGAAGAAAAAACAATGTTCTATAAAAAACCGACCCGGTTCAACCAAAGACCATCTTGTGGCCTCCACAGTTTACACTACCATTCACAAATGGTGACGAGTTCGGATACACTAAATTAATATGATCAAAATCAGCACTCACTCTAAAAAACCTCCGATACACCTGTCGAGTTATAGTGCTATCACAAGAGTATCTAAAACACGTGCGACAATACTAAAACAAATAGAACAAGTTAAACTAAATAACAAAGCTCCCGGAACTTAAAAAGAAAGTTGTGTAGGATGATCTTTGTGCATTGATGATTCGAAGCGAGTAATCGTGAAGTCATTCTGCCTCGAGCTCAGCTCCGAATTTCTCCAGCTGTTCAGCATCGTATTCCAGATCGCGGACTGTAGCATGGTTCACAGATCCATCATCCTCACTAGCATGAATTTGCCTACCTCCAAACCTAAACAATAGTTAAATAGTTGATTATAAGTTTGCATATTTAATATTTTCAAGAAAAGAAAAGAAAAAATAAATGACTCAAACGGGTCGAGCCGGCTCAAAAATGATTTAAAAATAAAAGGGGAATTTTTGGTACAAAGTTAGTTTTTTATAAATAACAGTGTGACAAAAGGTTAACAGTATTATAATTTTTGTTAAACTATAATAGATATGCAAAATTTACTGTTTCTTTAACAGTAGTTATGAGCTTGAGTCAAAGTTTATATGTTCTTGGCGCGTGCACGTATAATAAATTTTGATTTAAAAGTAAATAAAACCGAAAGAAAATTCAAAGGGAAGAACACGAGGGTACTTTGGTCATTTAACATATATAGAACTGAAAAAAAATTACCATCTTCCGTTCATCAACTCTATGCACTTGCGTGCATCTTGTCTGTCCTTGAATCTTACCAAAACAACCCCTTGAGGATGGTTCTCACAGACCTACAGAGTAACATACCAATATATGAAATATATATACATGATACTTATTAGCTAACTACAGTCCAAGTATTGTTGATAATTGTAACCAAATAAGAGAGAAAAAGAAATTATACCCTCACTGATTCAACCGCACCAAGCTTTGCACATTCCTCTTGAACATCTGCTGCTAATTCACCTTTCAGATTATCATCAGCCTACCATAATTGCATATCAATAATTGCATGTTAAAAATGTAAAAAAAAACTAATATTAAAAAAAAAGCGAAGACTATTACTAAACGTTACCCTCATTTCTGCTGGAGAGAACATATGTCTGAGAACAACAGTAGCTGGAATCAATAACTTCGAATCATCACGGCCACCTAAATTATAAAAAACAAAAAAAGGTCACCTGTTGGAAGTATTTTGTTCACTGAAACTTAGATTATGAATTTATGATGATAAAATAGATCAGCAAATAAACATTGTATTTTAGTAAAATACCCCAGCCAAGCATTTTGTGTTCAACTTTCTCAAGCTTCTTCTTTTTTCTTTTGTCCACTTGCTTTGCAACAAATTTTTCGCCTGAAAGAAACACGTTAAGTTATCAAAAAATACGCATCTTTGTCTAGGAAATTAGATTCTTATCCGAAAGAAATAGCCTAAATGAAAATAAGGTCAACACATCACCTAGAATGTCAGAAAACATTTATCAAGATATTAGAGTATTACTGAAATAATATGATTTTAGAAATTTAGGTCAACCCAGCCCGTTATGAACTGTTACAACCCCCCCCCCCCACCCTAAAAAAAAACCACTCAATTATGTTCGTACCTTTCTGCTCAAATTTAGCCGGTGTAACTGACATGTTAACGTTGTCACCGGGCCGTAAAGGAGACCCATCAAGAATTTGCATAGCCAAAGCAACCGAAGGTTCCTGGGTCAAAATAAAATAAGAAAAGGTTTATGTTTGTTCGGCATCAATGGTGCACATATTAATGTGACATACTAAGATTAGCATATAAAAAAATAAGAAATTATGGTTCTAAGGACAAAAAGAGTACCTTCATGTATGTAACAAGTGCATCGCCCTTTTTCCTGCCGGTTTCTTTGTCAACATAGATCTTCACACGAGGTTTCTTTGTTTCAGGATCCTATATTTCCAGAATAGGTATCTTTATATATGAAAATGTAAAATTAACAAATGGAAATTACAAATGTAAACTAGACCCAAAGACGCAAATGGAGATCACAAAACTACAATAGTAAAGAGTTACGAACCTCTTTAATGATCCCACACTTGGAAAATACCTCCACAACCTGAAATGTATTACCATAAGGTTATCATTGAAGAAAAAGAATTTTAGAAAACATTGTTCACGCATATCATGTCAAATTTGAGAACTCTATCACCACATACACTCATAATATTAAAGGATAGGTAGCCCCTAGAAAATTTACACCGTTTTGTTGTTAAAAGAGCATATTTTTCGTGTACGTTAAATCAACACCAATATATGCACCAAATTTTAGCATCAATTTTTTAACACTAGATAATTGATGTTACCTTTGTCTCAATTATATATGTTATAGCATTATAAACAAATAAACTAATTTAAAACGTACATCTACTTAATTATTTAATCAGCGTATTAATAACAAGGCTAAATAGATAATAAAAAACTTAAAACACATATATAAGGTAAGTTATTTTGAAGATAGAAATGAGATTCTTTTTCATAAATAAATTTTTACCTTTTAGTTATTTGTTTTTGATAAATATGTGAATTATATAATGTTGGTGTGAACTGTGATGTATAGTGTACACCAAGTTAATGTAGCATACACCCAATAAGACAGTTATTAACTTATAGTTACAAAAAATGTTAAAATGGCAATCAGCCGGTTCTAATATTCTGATAAAAGCGCACACTCTTATAAGTATAGATAGACTATTAAATCAAAAGGGAGCATGTGATAGCTGACTGTCTCTCCATGCTTCAATTAAGATATGAAAGAACTGAATGAATTCATTTATGTCTATTACCTCATCAAAGGTGACATCATCTGGCAGCCCGGTAACATATACATGTGTATTGACTTTTAACTCAAACCAGCTGTCAGGAGGTGGATTTGGTTCCTGAAATAACCAACAAAGAAGCCTATTTAAATGAAAAACAAGAAAACTAATCAGGTGCAATGGTGAAGCATCGCGATAGATATATTATAAGAGGCAGGCCCACATGCTATCAATCATTTTCAACTAGTGGAGGAAGCTTGACCCATTTACCTATAAATGGGTCAATTTGAGTTATATTTTATCTTTAGCGGATCAAATGAGTTATGCTAAAGAATTTGGCAAGCAATGGTCGGGTTAAAACTTGGAAGTATCTAAAGTGTATTAAAATGTATAAATACATCCTAAATCGCTTTATTCAAAAGATTTAACTATTTTTGTAATAAGCTTAGCACACTAACTTATATATAAGAATACAAAACAAACAGATAAAGCAGTGTTTGGGGGTCGGCCGCTTAAATCCATTCTGACCCATTAACCAACTGACAAACTCATTTTTCCACCTCTACCAGTAAGATGTAATGCATGAGAAATTGAAAACAAATATAGCACATGTGATGACAATTTGTACACGGACAAACTACTGAAAACAAAATGTCGTTAAACTGGTAGTGAAACAAGGCCATTACTTATAGATGGATCAATATGGGTTATGTTTGATCTCAGACGGGTCCCGTGAATTAAGAAAAAGAATATAAAAGAAAAGGGTCAAACACGTTGAAAGTCATCCGAAGTATATTCAGATGTATCAAAAACGCTTCATTATAAAACTTTGATTACTTTTTCTAGTGGAAGTTTAGAACAGTTTCGTAAGTCGACCGAACAACCCGTTGTTTTGACTTTTGACACATTTTATAAGTTTGACCTAGATCCATTTTGGCCAATTCTTTAACCCACCCAACACGCTTATTAAGCCACATCTGCCAATTAGTAATAAGAATGCATGAAAAAAGACCTTTTTCTCAGCAGATTTCTCAGGCAACTTCCTCTTCCCATTTGCTTTAACTGCTTCATTTGCATTATCTGAATCTTTTTTTACAGGGGCGTCAACATTTGATTCCGTATTAGTGTTGTTGTCTTTAACAAGGGCATCATTAGCTCCAATTGTAGGGAAAAGTTCTTCTTCTTGCTGAAATGTCATGATCTCAACATCAAAAGGTTCGCTTCCAGCAACTGTCTCCTATCATAAGTCATACACAGTGGATAAAATAGAAGTTAAACAATGGTCTCAAAATTGATATATAAAATCAATTAATAAACTAAGCACCTGCACAAAAGCTAAAATACTTATTCAATCATGAGTTAACTAAGACAGAAGAAAATATTGAAGCCCAAATGTTTGGTAACTATGATAAAGAAGTAGCAAAAAGCATTACTTCTAGATCACAAACATTATGTGACCCTTTTATATCCCTTTTTGTTAAAACTTTATCCCTAACCTATTAAGCCTATTAGAAATCAAACATGATGACTAAACTGTATACAAATGACTCAAAAAATGTCACACGTAATGTAAAGCAAAAAAGTTGGTTTAGTCAACTAACCTGAGGAACCCAAGCTCTAAGTGTCTTGTCCCACTTATACACAGTCCCATCATCATCAGTGAACTCCTCCTCGCCATCTGGCGGAGATGAAGGCCTCTCATCAGCAGCAGCAACCTCATTGTTTATAACCTCCGCCTCTGCACTTTTCACCTCGTTTTGCCACCTTTCAAACTCCTCATCAATGACAGTCGATGAAGGAACTGCAGATAACACAAACAACATCAACAAACACCAACATGAGATTAATCATAATGCTTATTAATGCATGCAAATAAGGTAAAAAAATAGAACTATAAATGTTGTACCCTGTTCAGAGGTGTCAGTAATCAGCCCTGGTACAGATGACACTGGCTGCCATTCACTCCTTCCTTCAGCCCATACAAGTGTGCTCTCTGTAATGTATCCACTAGAAAAATGCTCTGTGGATTGAAAAAAAGAATAATAATCTTGATTAGATGATTGAATATCTTCTATGAGCATCTGAAAATGACATTATTTGAAATTGTCACCCCAGAAACTTGATTATCATGCCTACTAGAATACTGGTATAGCCAAAATTCAAGATAGGGAGGAACTAATTTAAAAACTATTAACAATAATAATAAGGAATCTGGCATTTATCCATTTGTTTGACCAAATTTCAGATAAACTAGTGCAGAAATTGCATCTCTATTCTCAGGTTTGAAACTCAGTAAACACAAGCTAAAAGAGCACTAGTATGGATCTCTTTGGACTTTTAGTATCAAGAACAAAGTTACAAAATCCATCATATATAATTTATAACATATTTGACAATATTGAGCATAAAAGGTTTTATCAATTATAAGTTTATAGCATAGAATAATCTGATAAAGCAGGTGTGCTCAATTCCGCTAAATATCCGCAAAAAATGTGATATTAAGAACACAAACATGAATCATCAGCATTATTAACTGCCTGAAATAAGCACTCACCTCTCAACTCAGAAGCAGTATATGGACCTATATGCTGCTGATCTTCAGATAATATGAACCATCCCACTTCAGTCCCCATACCAAACGTCTCCTTAAACACCTGACGTAACACACTTCTAACTGTTCAAACACAAAAGTACACATGTTATACACAAAAATAAGGCAGCAAACGAGCCAAGTGGCTCACGAGCTAGTCGAGATCAGATCAATAAAACGCTCAAAGCGAACTGAGCTTTTTCAAATAAAGTTTGTTAGTTATTGAGCCCGAGCTAGTCGAGATCAAAGCAATAAAACGCTCAAAACGAATTGAGCTTTTTCAAGCTCGAGCCGAGCCCGAGCCTCAAATAAAGTTCATTAGTTATTGAGCCCGAGCTAGAGCCTTGTATAGAAGCTCATTTAGGCTTGTCAAGCCTACACAAGTGACAAGCCTATGTGTTTTTTAAACCTTCACCTTATTTTTCACTTCTATGTATTAATTTCACATTGCACAACCGAGCTCAAGCCAAGCTAGGCCCGTAACTCGTCTAAGGTTTTTATCAAAATATATAAAAGTAATTAAAAACATATATCAATTATTAATAAATAACAAACAAGAAGAGCCAGAGCCGGAGCCAAGTCCAAGCTTTACAAAACGTCTAACGAACCAAGCTCAAACTTTAGAAAAATAGCTCAAAACAAGCTCGGGCTCAAGCTCTGGCTCGTTTAAGGTACTACACAAGCTCAAGCCGAGATTAGGCTCGTTTAAGAGGCTTTTTATCATATAAAGTTTGTATCAAAATATATAGAAGTAATTAAAATCGTATATATTTATAAATAGCAGATGAACAGAGTCTGTGCTTGGCAAAACGTCTCACAAGCGGAGCTCGAGCTTTCGCTTTAGAAAACGAGCTCGAAACGAGCCGAGCTCAAGCATTAGTAAGTCAAAATGAGCCGAATTCGAGCCTAGTCAAGCTTGAGCTCGGCTCGTTTACATCCCTATGACACAAATTCACATAAAAACGAAGCTCAATTGCGTACATAAATAAAACCTAATGAAACTGCCTTAGTTAATCTGTTACACTCGTCAAATTAACCTAACACACTTCAAACTGCTCATACACACAATTACAAACTTATACACACAAATATATACAAATTAACAGAAACACGAAGCTCGAGTGCATACATAAACTAAACCTAATGAGATTGCTGAGGCTAATCTGTTAATCGGTTATTCGTTCGATTGTGAAATATATATAGATTGAATGCTTATGGATGTGGTACGATTAATAATAATAAAGTGAAATGAAAGTAATTTGATGAAATTAGGGTTTGACGCCGGAAATTTGAACCATACCTTGTTAGTGGAAACTGTAATAATAATAAGACCTCGAATCTTCGCCTCACTCCGATTCAGTTATGTTGCATACTTGCATACCATACAAATGTAAAAAAAAAAAAAGAACCTTCTTAAAGTTGTTTAGGGGTTGTTTGCAAACATTTTATTTTATCTTTTGTACAACCTACTCAGCTGGGTGATTTCTAATTAGATTATATTGTCTTAATCAGGTCCACGTTGGCTTTAAAGTTTGGCATGAGCGTTTCCTTAGGAAATCATATCGTCGGTTGCGACTTGACAGTCGCTGTGTCGCTATAAGAGCAGAACTCTATGGCGTAACACACAATGAGACGAAAACCCGGGGTGGGCTCGAGGTTCTAACTGATAACCTCACAAGACCTAGCTCAAGTGGAGGGTCGAACTTGGGTCTCCATTGAAAAACTCAAGCTTCCTACCACTAGACCACAAGTGGTGAATGAACAGTTCGAACATGTTATTGGGTTTGGAAATCGTGTCCAGACTTAGGAGCGTCCCTTAGGCTATGTGTTGTGAAGGGGCTACAAAATGGGACGACTTGCGTCATGTGACGCCCAGTCAGCAAATGTTGGGTTTTGTTTTAGGGGTGTAATGGTGTTGTAGCCCTGAATATATATATATGTGTGTGTTTGTGTGCGCGCGCGTGTGTGTGTCTCACATATAATAATAATAATAATAATAATAAACACAAACCAGGCGACAAATAGTCGTCGCACCCCAACCCCCCCCCCCCCTTCGCCCCTTTGTCACCGGGGGGAGAGGGGGCGGTGTTCGCCAAAAAAACGCCCCCTTTTGCTTTGTTTTGTCACCCCACCACGTGTGGCCTTATACACAAACCAGTACGTTAACACATCTTTAAGAAGTAATAAAATCCATTCAAGGGCTATCCAAACACGCAGGGTAACCACAAACCCGAAACCAAGTCCAAACTATGTTTATACAACTTGTCTAGGTGTTATATGCTACCATTATGCTACAACCCGAACCATACATGTTTATATGTTAAAGGCATGATTACCTTAGATTACTCAAAAGATACGTGTGTTAGAATAATCGACTTTGACACATGTTCACCCCACTTCACACAACCTGTGTGTGTTATGTGATACCAATAGGACTATAACGGAGGACGTTCATGCTTATAGGATCATAATAATTTTTTTTTCTCATATTATTAAACTTATATATTGTCGGCTCTTATATATGCTTAATTTGATCATTTGACTTAAAACCGATTTATGACACAATAGTTATTAAATGATACTGATATGATCAGCATATGTTCAGAAAACTTATATGTTCTTATAAACTTATTATATGGAGACTCTTATGTTCATGATCAAGTCGGCATTTTATTGCATTTTAAACCATTATCATATCGGGTCAAGTTATTCTACAAAGGGGAACAAAAATAAGAATGATGATAAGAATTTATATCCACACAAAAAACCTCTAAAAAAACTAAAATAAAAAAAATTCATAACTCGAAATTTAATAAAAAAATGAAAAAAGTAAAAAACACAAAAATGTTTCCACCGTGTTTCTCGTTCTCATAAAAAACAATGATAAGTAAAAAAGTCGTTGTGTCTTTTTGTTTATCATTGTGTTTTGTGTTTATTTTCGTCATTGATTGTGTCTTTTTTCCTTGACATCGTGTCTTTTTTTCTTTATATTGTGTTATAATACTCAACATTGTGCTAGATTTTGTTCGTCATTGTGTTAAACATTGCGATTTATTGTGTCTTTTTTAGTTATAATTGTGTTTTATTTCATTTTCGTCATTGTGTCTGTGATCTCGGCATTGTGTCTTTTCGTCGATTTTTTTGTATTTATTTTTAATGGGAATGATGGCGAAAACATTTTAGTTTTTTCATTTTTTATATATAAATTCAATTATATTTTTTTAAGGGGTTTTTTAAATAGTCGCAAATCTTTCTCACACTTCTCATTTTTGTCTCTTTTTATATTTTAACTTTACCCTTATCATGTAATCGATTTTATCAAAGGCATATGATTTAAATATTTTTTTATAATTTTCTAAACTTTAAAGTAACAGTACACCTGTTTAGCCTAACTGGCCCAAAAACGGCCCACTAACCCACCGAGAGTCCATTAAACATTTTTTTTCACATAAACCTTAGGCAGTTAAGCTTAATAAGACCATGTGTACTGCAAACATTATGTTTGCGTTATGGGTTGAAAACGCGGGGGTACACCGCCCCCCCTGCGTTATGTGATGTTGTTTTTTTGGTGCGTTGTATACAAAACGCGCAAATGGCACACAAATCAAAAAAATATTACCGTTATATATATAATCGTTGAGAATAAAAAAAATATTTCTTTATATATTAAACCAACTAATTCCCAATCAAAACTCATCAAATTTATAAAACTTTTCTTTTAACTCTACAACTCTATAATTCCTTTAAACAAAATTCACTATATATGGATCCTCCATCTATATATAAACAGTTTTTCGGGCCCGACCAACAAGCCGAGGACGTGGAGGAGGAACAGGCGGTTACGAGTGCGATTATGCTCGCGACACAGTATATGAGTTCCGTTACGGGTGCGATTAGCTCTCCACCCCCCGTTTCAACAAGAGCATATATCGAACGAGATCGTGCCGAAGCCAACAACCGGTTGATGGCAGATTACTTCTCCGACACGCCGAGATACAAGAACCCGAAGACCTTTAGGCGTCGTTTTCGGATGTCTAAAAATTTATTTATGCGCATCACCAATTATTTGGAGCGTGAGTTTGATTACTTTAAGCAAAAGCCTGACGCTCTAGGGACGCTAGGATTCACGGCTATTCAGAAGGCTACGTCAGCCGTGCACCTGCTCGACTACGGAAACACGACCGACATCAACGACGATTATTTAAAGATGGCCGAAAAAACAACCCGGGACACCTTGGAGTATTTTTGTTACGGTACGTTTTGTTTTTTTTTAAATAGTTTATCACTTGTTTACTGTGATCATTTATTTTATAAAAATTTTGTAAAATATAGGAATATTTAAACTATATGGACCACATTATCTGAGAGAGCCCAACGTTAACGATCTACAACGTCTTTACGAGGCACATACAAGGGTGCATGGTTTCCCCGGCATGATAGGAAGTGTAGATTGCATGCCTTGGGAATGGGCTAATTGTCCAACTGCATGGCGAGATCAATTCACACGAGGTGACCAAAAGGGACCAACGGTCAGCCTTCAAGCGATCGCTTCATACGACCTTTGGATTTGGTCGGCATTCTTTGGTGTTCTCGGTTCCAACAATGACATAACCGTCTTAGAGCAGTCTCCTGTGATGGAGAGTTACATATCTGGGTCCGTTCCCGTCGCTTCGTTTTGGGCTAACGATAACTTCTACGATCATGGGTGCTATCTGGGTGATGGAATATATCCAGAGTTCGCGATAATTGTTAAAACATTCAGAGACCCGATTGATGAAAAAAGACAGTATTTTAAAAAAGTGCAAGAGTCTGCGAGAAAGGATATCGAGAGGTGTTTTGGTGTTCTTCAACAACGATGGCATTATGTTAAAAATCCTTGTCGTTTGTGGTCTTTAGAAAGAATGAGATGTGCTATGTATGCGTGTATCATAATGCATAACATGATCATCGAGGACGAGGGAAGAGCAATATGTCCAACTTTCATACCGGACCCGGATCCACCACGGACTCCGGCAAGTATGGAGCAACGACTTGAAAACTCGGATTCCGTGCGGTCAAGAGAGATACATAACGCACTAAAGGAGGATTTGGTCCAACATCTTTGGATGTATCGGCCTCTGCCTGGTGAAAACGATGATCAAAACGAGGGCAACAATGAAGACGATGATGAAGACAACGACGACGATGGCGAATACGATGAAAACGACGACGAGGACGACGACGAAGAGGGCGAAGACGACGAAGAGGGCAAAGACGACGACGACAACAACGACGAATAGTTTTTTTTTTATTTTCTTGTAATATTTATTTAATAAAATATTATTGTTATTTGATTATTCTTATTAAAAAATAAAAAAAACAAACAAAAACTGTAAAAGTGACTGGGCGCCACGTGGCGCATAACCCCTGGATGTGGAGAGTTATGACTACAGCCTGTTTTTGTACAAAACCATAACTCTGACTGGGCGCCACGTGGCGCATAACCACTGGATGTGAAACTTTATGATTACACATGGTCTAACCTTTTAAAATATTTTGATCAAGTGAAATTAAAAAGAGGGGGGGGGGGGTGTTAAATTGTGCATAACGTGCCCAATAGCATTTCCTCTTACCTTTTTATAGTCAAAGACATACAAATACATTCAGAACCAATAAGTTCATCAAATGTCCATACATTTTCCGCTGTCTCCTCTCCTAAACATACTTATCGGACATTGTTCTAATCAAATAGGTAGCAACCACTTGTCAGTAATGAATTGGCTCGGCGGAACCGGCAACAAACAAGATGGGATTTCCAGTCTGACCTGACGGTTTTTTATTTATATTGATTTTTATTAAATGTTTGTTGTGAAAGGGGCTTTAAAGCCAATTATCAGCGTCACATATGTTGCGAGGCTTTAAGTCACTTCACTATAAAGTCATGTTGTGGTTTTGAATTCCCTTTCAAGTTAAGATAAACATTTTTATTTTATTTCTTTACAGAATTATAAACACGATAAAATAAAATTATAACATTAGTCTTGTACGTGGTTGTGAGCCCGGATGTGGTTTTAAATCCCCTTTCAAGTTAACATTTTTAACTACTTTTTTAATAAAATTAAACAACACAATAAAATAAAATGTAAATAAAAATATAACACTAGTCTTGTCATGTTCATGAGTAACTTGACGATCCCGTTCAAGTGGATGTCGTCTAGGACGTGGTTGTGAGCTTTCACATTGGTCGACTAATAGTTGAGCAGCCTCTCAAACTGTAGCAAACAACACATCATCCCTTGGTTCCAAATAAAAAAGAAGTGTTGGTGTCGGTGTAATAAATGTCAGGTATCGAATAGTAGGAGTCAATACTTTTGTAAAATGTTTTTTTTGTAAAGAGATGGATAGAAGAATGGGAAGTTTGAGTTATATATATTTTTATAAAATAGATTTAAAAATTAATGTTTTTTTTTAAATTAATGTCTGGGATTAATGGTTGGCCACACCTCACCCTCCAACAGCACATGTCGTCACGTTTTCGATTCGTCAGATGCCGTCCACCCCAAAACGCTCAGGTCGACATTGCCACGCCATGTCACCCAACCCAGGCACACCCAACAACCTTATAAAAGATAAGGCGGTCTTAGTCTATATGTACTGAGCCTACAAAATGGTCAATTTAGGCGATATTCAGGCAACAACACCCCCCAAACACCGGCGATAAAAGGGGCGACAAATATTTGTCACTTGGTGATGAACGGAAATAATAATAAAATAATAATGTGATCATCGGTAGCCCTCCACGTGTGAAAATCGCCCCTACACCACCATTACACATCTAAAACAAAAAATACTCATTTGCTGACTATACGTCACATGTCACTTATCCCCCGTCACACATAGCCTTATAGATAAAGAAGAAGACAACGACGATGATAGGAGATGACACAGAAAAAAAATAGTAAAGGTAAAGGCTATCATACTAGGCCGATTGTGTTGTAAAATTACGAGTCAAACTATGAAATTATTGCATGTGTTACATTTTAAACGACTATAAGAAAAAATCATCTCACTTATATAGACTATGTGTAGTAGATGAGCTACAAAATGAGACGAATTACGCCATGTGGCAAATAATGAGTTTTTGTTTTAGGAGTGTAATGGTGTTGTAGCCTCTTGAACTTAAACATATATATATATATGTATGTATATATATCACACACACGTATCATTATAATAATAATAAAACCAAAGCTTGAACGGATGACAAATTCTCCTCACCGAGCCCCTTTTCGCCCCTTTTGTCTCCCACGGGGGCGGTGTTCGCGCCCCATTCCGCCCAATATTGCAGCCCACTACACGTAGCCTTACGAGAGGGGCCTGACTTTTAAAATGATTGGACATTTAAGGAATTACAAAAACTTGGATCACATAATTGAGAATGGACAGTGATTGTTAGTTAAAACTTGACGCTGGTTTAGATGTAACAAAACATATATATGTGAGTTAATAGCGTAGAAGAGTATATAACAAACATTTTTATGTTTGCAAACATAGTAATGCTCGGTATATGAAGTCTGGGTTTGGGCTTGATTACACCCAACTCACATTGACCTTTTTTTTTCTAAAACAAATTTATTTGTTGGTCGAGAAACTCGAACCTAAACTCTTAAGTGCTTAAGGGACTTTGTGTTAGTCACTGCATCATCAATCTCAGGACACTTGCTTTAAGCTTTAACACTTGCTTTATACGAGTGAGGATTACAAATTATATGGTATGATTATAAGTTGTTTTGAGTTAAAGAAAGACAAAATGTTTTATTAAAAATTAAATTTATTATTACACTGTTCACGACGTATAAGTTTTTTATATTTTTTTAAGTGACTAATGATATAAAAAGTTATTATTTAACTAAAGAAGAAAGAAAATGTAGTCTAATTATATGAATATGAATAAGGAATTGACTGAGCATTTAAGTTATTCATTAAAATTATCAGCCCGTTTCCTATATTTTTACGAGAGAGATTTGTAAATTATATGATATAGTTATACGAGTAGAGAAAAGTGAAAATGTTTTAGTCCGTATTAAAATTTAAATCTAGGGTTACATTGTTTACATCATATAATTTTTTAATATTTTTTTTAAAGTGATTGTGGTTAAAGGATAAAGAAAAGATAAAGATAAAAACATAAAAAATATTATATAATTAATCCGAAAAATTAATGTATTGAGTTGTAGTAAGGATGAACGTTTTCAGTATCGATACCGATTGCTACCGGTCCGGGTACCAGATTATCACCGAATCGATACCAAATTTTGAGTTTTTGGTAGTGATACTTGTACGGTTCAGTACAATATTTTACACTAAATAATATTTCAAATACACGGGCGGCAAAAACAAGTTTCGAAATCTCAAAAAATTAAGCGGCACAACACCCGCCATTAACATTTCATCTACGCGGGAATATCAATCCAATACCCTAATTTTAGCTTCCCAATAAACACACACACTATTAACCTTCTGTATCTCATTTCACCCAAACCCTAGAACACACATAACTCCGTGTACCGTTCAATTCGCCACGATTAATCTGCAAATTTGTACAATTGAAGCTTAGTTTGATGGCAGACGCGATGGTTATCGATGCCGTTAAGAAATCGGCGAAGCGAAAGCGAGCCAACGATGAGCTTAGAACAACGAGTGGAGCGAATTAGTGTTTTACGTAATGAGATTGATAGTTTAATTAAGTATTATAATCAACAGTTTGATGTAGCTAATGTAAGGCAATTGATTAATGTGGCTTCTTCGGTTACGGTCGGTTCGATGAGTAATGCGGTGATTGCGTGTTTGATGGAGGAGAGTAGGTTATCGTTATCGAAGCTTGTGGAGTCGGTTTACGACGCGGTGAAGGCGAGTGATGGATCGGTGAGTTTGGTGGCGGTGAAGAGTAGTGTGATATTGATTGGGCAGAGAGTGTGTTATGGGGTTCGGGATCCGAATGCGGATGTGTTGGAGGATGAATCTGGTGCTTGCCGTGTTGGGAGGTATAAATTGAAAATAAAGTTTGTGTTTTTAATAGTTTGCATTTACCGAATTAGTGAATTGAATTAAGTGATTTGCAATCTTTTTTTGTGTTATTTGGTGCTAATTTTATATGTTTAGGACTTTAGGTTTTGGGGATTTATAAAGGGATGCCGTGAATTGCTTATACGAGCTATTTATTTGATTATTAGTGAGTGAAATGAATTAGGATGAGCTCGGTTCCTGATCCCGGTTTCTTAAAATCTCGGTACCGGTACCAATATTGCAAAATCTTGGTTTGGTACTGAAAGCTAGAATTTGGGAATACCGGTACTTAATTGGTACAGATACATGTTTGCTCATTTTTAGGCAATGCGTATTGGAGCGATAATTTGCTCAATTTTGAGCGATAAGTAGAGAGCGCACCGCCAGAAGGGTTAAGAAAACACAATATTTTAATGTTATGTGTGTGGTATGTATATGCATGTATGCATATTGGGCTACAAAACCATTACACTTTTAAAAGAAAAACCCACCTTTTGCTGACTTGGTGTCACATGGCACAAATCGCCCCATTTTGTAGCCCCTTCATTACACATGGCCTTAGAATGATTTGACTCAAAAGCAGTGTGAGCTTTGAATTTGATTATTTCATACTACTTTTTTAAAAACTTAATTATCACATAAGCAGTTTTAGTATTTATTCCTAAACACGCCTGGACTATACGAAGTAAGTGAAAATTGTCAAATTGGTTTTACAGTTTATGATTCTATATGCATTATGTTTTTGGTTTTTATGGTTTGGATTCTGTGAATATTGCAATGACACTCATACATTGACTGCACACATGTGGTATCAGTCTGTTACTATATATTTTTGGCATGCGATTTTATCTATTTAGGTTTTTGCATCTTTATTGTAATTTTATTTTGTTGATGGCTTGATGCTTTTTTCATTATTGTGTCATGTATTTTTAGTGTCTTTCTAACTTTGTTAACTGCTGTTGGCTCTGTAGACAAGAGATCTCAAACTGCTTCCAAAATCATCTCGTGGTGCACTTAAAATTCGAAGGATCTGTCGAAAGAAGATTCATGAGAGGATAACTGCTGTTTCCGGTTAGTATTTAATTGTTTTCTACTAAAATTTTAATTTGATGTAATGCTTATCTAATGACATTGGTTGTTCATTTCAGCTGTTATAACTGAGTTGATGAAGCCAGATAACACTTCAAATGGCGGGCAAAAGATAATGAAAGCATCCGAAAGGCTTAGTAAAGTATTAAATGAAGCAGAAATTCGTTCATTGGTTGAAAACATGGAAAAGAAAAATGGTGCTGATGTGTAAGTATTTTATTTTTTGCTTTAATGTTTATATTGTTTATTATGTTATACTAATTTATAATTGTTTACTTTTATTCATGATTATAGTGCTGAAAAAGATGTGAAGCGAGAAGAAAAACTAGCAGTGAAACAATTAGAGAAAAATAAATGTGAAGCTGAGAAAGAGAAAATTAGAATGGAGCGGGAACTTTTGAAGGAAAAGTTGCAAAATGTAAGTTAAATTATGGCTTTTTACATGTTCTCATCCGTGTCATGCGGTTCAAGATTTTGGTTACACTTGCATATTTATTGTTTTTGATTGGGAATTTAATTGCAGGAAAAAGAGCAGAAACGGTTGCAAGATGAAGCAGAAAAAGAAGAAAAACGGCGTGAAAATGAAATAAAAAAACAGTTAAAAAAGCAACAGGAAGAAGCAGAGAAAGAACAAAGGCATCTTGAAAAAGAAGAAGCTGAACAAAAAAAGCAACTTGCTTTGAAGAAACAAGCATCAATCTTGGAACGATTCCTTATAAAAAGCAAAAGCAGCTCACCTACGCAGGTTGAGCAGTCGACAATTAAAGAATCTGCTACCTCCATTCCCTCTGCCCCAAAAGAAAATGTTCTTGTTTCAGTAATTCAGTCAATGGACAATGCTCTAACATCAAAAGAAGAGTTTGATGCAAAGGAATTATGGAAGTAAGTTCCTTTTCTGTTCTTAAGTGTGGCACTTTTGACCTTTAAATGAGAAAACATGTTGTTTTGTTTATGGTATTAATCCTGTAGATTTCTATATTTATATGTAAAATAAATAAACAGGCAAAAAAATGTTAACATGATAACACGTCTATTAAATTTTTTTACAGTGTTATAATTGGTATTGATGTAATATTTTTTAAATATTTAGAGTACACTTGGATTCTTGGCATCAATTTAGTCACTCTAGTAGCAGAAAACGGGTCTGGGGAACCAGGCGGACCCCAAAAAACAGTTTTGGTCAAGGAGCTTAAGCTACCCAATAAGGGTGAAGATGACCCGGTTGTAGAGAAATTTGATGACGGTTGGATTGAAAACGAATCAAAAGGTAATGCAAGCCCAGATGGTTCGGTTTCTGGTCGCAAGAAACTGAGACGCCGTAAGCAGTTGCTACAGTTTGATAAGAGTCACAGACCTGCATTTTATGGTTACTGGCCCAATAAAAGGTATGTCGTAGAGTCTTTTGTTACTAGGGAAACATAATTATAGTTGCTGATTGGATTTGCTTGTGTTTTTGTAATTTTTCAGCAATGTTGTTAGAGCTCGTTGCCCTTTTGTCAAGGACCCGGAACTGGATTATGAGATTGACAGTGATGAAGAATGGGAAGAGGTATTTATTCATTATTAAGATTATTCAGTACTTTTTCAATGAATTAATGCACTAAATATGTACATGTTATAATTAGTAATTGTGTTATTTACTAAGTTCATTGTAAAATTGGTAATTAGTATGTTGAAAATTTTAAAGTTATAGTTTCAGTACTGGCTTAAGCACCAAGATAATTGCATAATTACAATAATATAGGTTTACCATGTTCAAATTTTTTACTGTTAACATCAAGAAAACTTGTGTCTACAGATGGGAAACAAACTTGGTAATAACTCGTTTTGTGCCACATTTAGTTTTGCGTATATGCAGATTAATACATGAACATCCATTACAATTTTTAGTTTTGTTTATATTTATTCAAATAAAAGTTTACAATTTTGGGTTATGTTTTATCTCATCAAATGTGTCAAGTCAACAGTTTATTTTCTATTGTTGACTCAGTTGAAAGTAATCTGAAGTGATATTTGATGAATACAATCTCCTGAGTCTTTTTATTTTATGCTTTGTGCCATTGTTGTAACGGTTAGTATAGTTCTTGTATAACGATGATGTTTATCATACTATATCATTCTAACTTTTCTACTATGATATAGGAAGAACCCGGGGAAAGTTTATCTGATTGTGAAAAGGAAGAAGATGATGAAACTATGGAGGATAATTTATCAAAAGCCGAGGATGAAGATGAAAGTGAAGATGGGTTTTTTGTACCTGATGGATATCTTTCCGAAAATGAGGTAATTTTTAGTCTCTTCAGTTTTTTATTAAAATTATTTTTATGCTATTTTTTTACAAGAATAAATGTAAGTTATTTTGGTTATTCACATCAAGTAGTGATTATTTGATGTATGGTAACAAAATTAAATCATATATATTTTTTCATATGTTTTAGCCCTGCTTGCGGTGCGCAGATATGATGTATATATGTGTGAACCCTCGGGTGGGCAAAAGTGAAATTGCACTAATTTTGACGTTATTTTACTAATCTCGTGAAAATAACGTTAAAAGTGACGGACGGTTAATCAGGCATCATGTAGTGGCGTTGATAGCTGAAAGATAAGGGTACATGCACCGATCAGTTGGTGTCCCGATGATTGAGTGCTATGTGCCTTATGTCCAAGGCTTGATGCAAAACTACTATCGAGCCGGGGGTCTCACCGGAAGCAGCCTCTCTATCCCAATGGGGTAGAGGTAAGGCTGCCTACATCTTACCCTCCTCAGACCCTACCATAGCTTTGCTATTGGTGGGATATACTGAGTACGATGATGATGATTTTTTCATATGTTTTAACCATTTTTACTGCAGGGAGTTGAGGTTGACAGAATGGACCACACTGAAATAACTGTGGATGGCAAAAGTTCTCATAACCATGTCCAAAGCGAAACCGAGGAGTTTACTATACTATTCAAACAGTTAAAGCACCTCAACATTTTGACAGAACATGCTATTAAGAAAAACAAGCCATTAGTAATTTCAAATTTAATGCATGAAAAATCGAAGTCAAGCACAAACTTGGCATTGACTCAAGACCGCTCAGAAAGCGAGCGAATGTGCTTGCAAGCTCTGAGTTTTTGTGTTTTTCCTGTGGGCCCGTCTATCGAGATATTGTCTGGTGTTGATGCTCAGGAAGAGGTACAAGAAGACTGCCCTTCAAGTAGCAAAAGCAATGCTGTTCCAGCTGCAAGTGGGACTGCCACCGCCATCTCAGATGCAGATTTACCAGAAATTGTAAGTGCATGGAAATTGTATATTAGTCTAAAGGAGGCAAACCGAGTGGGTCAAAATGGGTATTTTTTTGGGTTGGGTTGGGTTGATTCAGATATGTTTTGACTGACTGGTTACATTTCTTAGAATAGTTTGTTTTGAATACTGTTATAATTGGAAAATTGCATAAAAAGTTAACATAATTATGATAAATATAACAAATCTTTAAAGACCAAAGATTAATATTTATGCCAAAATCACCCCATCTAAAAGTTAGCTGATTTTATCAATCTTTAAAAAAATTGTTTTTATTTACACTAATAATCTAATTTTCAATAAAACTATTAGTAAGGTGTATGAATTAAAATAAACGTTGGTCTTTTTCTTTTCTAGCTTATATTTAAATTTATGCATTTGACTTATCAAAAAGGGGTTTAAGTTCATTGTTTGATGCATATAATATTTCAGTTTCTATCATTCAGTTTTGCCCACACGGGATTAACAAAGTGGTAAACACTTTGCGCGTAAAGTTTCCAAATATCTCAAAATCTCAGTTGGCAAGTAAAGTTCGTGAGATATCCGTTTTTGCAGACAACCGATGGCAGGTTTGTAATTGCTTATACTTTTATTTTGTTTAGCCTTTTGATTCACTTTCTGTCATGTAATATTATTAGCAAAAGCTTGGGATTTGAAAGATTGTCTAAACTCTACATTATGGCTTATTTTGCAGGTCAAAAAAGATATACTAGAAAAATTAGGCTTATCTACATCTCCAGGTACTAATTCAAGCAACTTTGCTTTTTTATATCCGCTAAACGAATCAAGATTTGATTTTATATGTTAAATTATAATTTTATGCAATAAACGATACTTTTTTTAATGACTTTCATATGCGTGTGCATAAGTTGGCTTCGGGCTTAAACTAGTTTTTTAAAGCCGTTTTTTTTTATTTTTTTATTTTTTAGTAAAACGTGACCTGAGTTGATGCATTTGGGACTTAACGTTGGACCTAAATTTCTTTCGTTAATGATTAATTGATTATTACACACTTGGAACTAAAATCTTTGGGCTACACAGTTTATTAATTTCTTACAAATTACTTAATTTGTTTTTTCGGCTTTTAGTTGATAGCAAAACTGAAACCAAACAGAAAAATCAGTTTCTAAAAAACTTTGTTTTCATGCACACTCCTAGACTCTCAACTATTTCTTTAAAACAATTTATTTACTTTCATCATTCATATGTTCTGTATTCTTTTATTTCAATACAGAGAAAACAATAAGACGGACGAAATCTATAGCCGCGTTCTTCTCAAAACGGTGTCTGCCGCCTACTGGTAAAACAACGAACCCTAACCAAGTCTCTCCACAACCGATGGAAAAAGGTTCAGCAGCTGTTGAAATGCAGACAGATGAACACATACAATAAACAGTAGTTAGATTCTTCATGTATGTTGTGTTTTGGTTTCTGTTGGTGGATTATAATAATGATTATTACAAATTGGACACCTTCATATAACCATGATTTTTTTGGTCATGTAAAAACAATGGTTTCATGGTTTATGTGCATTCTGTATTTGTGGGCATATTTATACTTTTGATGTCATCTTGTGCATTGATTTGAAATTAGTATAGGGGCGCAAAGTTGGTTTGGTTATGAGGCTTAACAACAACCATAATCGAGTTTTGGTTACGGTGTTACAAACTGTGTTATAGACACTTGTGTCATAAATTTAAAATTCGAAGCTATAAATGGAGGTATAAAATTTAGAAAAACATAAACATACAGGATTCGGATTCGGTTGAAGTCGGTTGACAAAGACACATTATCCGTTACAATAACTGGATGGTTAGTTAATTAGATTCACTTAAACCATAATTGTCGATTTTGTTCAGTTATAGTTAATTTTGGTTAATGATTTGGCTTTTGGATATGGTTTTGATTTTTGCTCACCACTAAATTACATGTTGAGAACCAAAAACGAAAAAATAGAAAAACTTGATATTGGTTATAATTTTAGTGTTATATTTTAACATTTGTTTAAGAGTAAAGTGTTATTTTTGTCCCTGAGATTTTGTCAGTCATGCGAGTTTCGTCCAAAATGTATGTTTTTTGCATATGAAACCTTTTGTTGCCAATTTCATCCAAATCACTAATTCGGTCAGTTTTTAACGTTAAATTATGGGTATTTTTGGTCTTTTCAGTTGAATTATTATTTTATTCATTTTAGAACCCCATTATTATTATTATTATTAAAACCAAAACAAAATAAAAGTTTGATCTTCAAAAAAATTCCTTTACATAAAAAACCAATATACATTTCTTTACACATTACTATGAACAGAAAAAAAAAATAAACTTTTGCCACCGCTTACTAATGTATTACTATTTTAGTAGCTATTATAAACATCAGCAACACAAAAACCGGCACATTTGCACGACTTGAACCCGCCCATGTAATATCATGAGCGCCAACCTCGTACACCATACCCGTCTCTTCATCTCTCACTTTAATACTCGACGAGCCTGAAATAAAACAACAAAATGCCAGATAATAAGTTAATGCAATAATATTTTGGCAGGTCAACCCATTCTAATCGGGTTTGACTTGTTGACCCGTGCTAATAGAAGAGATGGTGCACTTACAATTATAGTCGGTCCATCCGATGCTTTGATCTTCCATGTTATATGTAACTAACTTATCTGTCATTACAATATCTGCATACAAAACACATATATAAAAATAATAAAAAAACCCACAAATTTTATAAATATTATTAGTTAAGCATTTAAACAATTTATCATAATTTCATGGATATTTCCGTCTAACCTCCCAACAAGATCGCGTTTCCTTCCATCGGATGCAGGCTCAAAAAACCAATGCACCAATAGTTATGCTGAAAATACAATGCAACGCAAATGTTAACTACAAAAATTAAAATATAGTTTGTTTATTTTAAAAAACACGATCATATACCCGAGTTTGAAGATATACTGATGCGGATAAACTCTCAACTTAACAGCATTCGCAAAGTGAAACGTGATAGTCGGGAAACTCTCATCCAAGCTGCAATATCAAATACAAATTCTATGTTAAAAATGATTAATATCAAGAAAGCTTTAAAATATCGACTATATTATTAAAAACTTAAAATTAAATAATCGGAACTAAAAAAACCTTACTTCTCGACGCGCGTGTAACACTTGAACTTGCGATCGACTATGTGAATGCCCGCATTCGGTTGTGCAGCCATAATCTAGGTCAAATAGTCAACAACGAGAAAAAAATTAAATATTAATAAATTTATAACGTCCAAAAAAAGTTAATATTTTAGTTACCTTTTCCATTAAATGACTGTAAACTGGTTCAGGAAAATAAGCCAAAGTTGTACCGCTATCAATTATTGTTCCTCGTTTCTCTACGCTGTTGAACATATATAATGGAAGATTTACAAACTCATGGCCCACTTGAATTGCTTTAATTTCTATATTGTAATTGTGCCCTACAATGTAGATTAAAATGTAATCAATATTTATTATAGCAATATAAAGATAATAAAAAGTACATTCTTTAATATTTAAAAAATAGAAAGCTTACATATTACGCAACATTGGTGTTGAATTTACTTTCGGGTGCACAACTTCTCCAATGGCAAAGATCCCGCCTTTAGAACCCGATAAACAATGTGAAAACATCTTTTTTCACCTTTTTAGATGACGCGAGTTGCGATATCATCGATGAGTTTAGATTGCCCGAAACCTAAATCCCATCAAGGGCTTGTTTCCTATCACTTAAACCCCCCGATTGTCTCGCTCCACACCTATTTTAGATTACAAGATTATGAACTTACACATATTTAAATATGAAAAATGACATTTTTATAGATTATTAAGTTACTTAATTTCTTTTTATATATGGCAATCTTCAACCATGAAAGCACAACTTGCTTTAACATACTACATTTTAAAAACAGTTAACATGGTCAAAGTAATCTTCAACTTTCACCCGAATAAGACCTGTTTGACCCGAAAGTTTTTTATTTAATTAACATTTATTTTCACATGTTAATAATTAATTTACATTTTAAAGCAAAAGTACAAATTTTTATAATAAAATGACATTGTAATTATAAAATGTCACGTCGATTTCTATTTTAGTTTTAAACTTTGGCATAAGATACCCAACCGTACATAAAATATGTTTTTAAAAAGTAAATAAAATTTAAATGCGCAACACGTCAGCCCGCCCATTTCAACCCAGTCACACCCCGTTTAGCTAAATAGTTTCGCAGGTTCTATCTGAACCCGCTTATACCAAACCTAAACCTGCAAATTTCGTATTAGGTTTGTATCGTGTACAAAAATTCATACCCTTATTTGTTTATTTTCAAACTTTAAGGATTTTTTTTCCAACGAAAAAATATAAAATAAAAAATACAGTTACATGCAATAAATTTAAAAATAAGAACTGTACACTATTAATGTAAGTATTAACTCACCCGAACCTAATGCTCCCTATCATATTCGAGGTCTTAAGATTCCCGGATATTTTGTTAAGTTGCACAATATCGCTAAACAAAATAACCGGTTGTTGTGCTTCCATCACCGTACCGCACACGATATGTACACCGCATCCCATAAACACACATATTATTGGAGTGATCAAGTGTCTTTGTGCAAAAATCTTCCACACACTTAACGGGTCTTGAACTTGACGACTGTTGTGGGTCGTACAGCGTGAGTGGGACCTGAAAAAGGGAAGCAAATAAATCTAGTATACATAAACTGTAAACAAGCAAGCTTGACTAGGTTCGAGCTTGAGCTCAGGTTGCTTACTATTTATTAATTAATTATATACTTTTTAATTATTTTTATCTATTTGTAACTATTTTTAGAGATTTATACAATTATAATTTTATATGTACCAAAAACATATATCATTAGTTATTTTTATCATAATATTATAAATAACATTAGTTATTCAATAAATATATATTAAATAAAAGTTAAATAAACAACAAGCTAGCTTAAGCTTGTGAGCCAGCTCGAGCTCGAGCTCGGTCTCGTTTACTAAACAAGCTAACTTTTACTCTTTTAGGCTTAATTTGAATGTTTTTGTGAGCTGATCTCGAGTAACTCACTAGTAGTCTAACTTGTTCACAACATGGAAATATTACAAGGAAACTTACTCCAAGATCACTTGTTTTGGGACAGTTGACACATCCTGCACAATTCACCCACAAGATATCGCTCCCGGTATCGATTTGCACATGATAATCCCTGGGAGGATTCCCTAGTTGGATCTTTGTGTAGTATAATCTGGTATAAGATTGAAAAAATAATATAACCAAAATTTTAGACAAAAAATCATAGTTAAAAAACAGTTGAAACACGTAGACAAGCATTTAATACAATAACAAATATTCAATTGTCAACTTTCTACTTTTAGTCCTTTTTTATTTATAATTATAATTATATAAAACATTGCAAAAGTCATGATTTAGCTACACCATCCTCTTTTGATTTCACATCATCAAACGACCAACCACAAAACACTCACACGACTTTCTTGAGAAAAGAAAAGTTAAACTTTGAAAATTATTGGTCAGAATGGTCGTTTGAACAATATCTGAAAGACATTTCTGACTATAGGAGGCTAAACTAGCAAAAATTGTTGGTTAGAATGGCGGTAAAACTTAAATTTGTTTTTTTTGTCAAAACCTCCATCTGATGTATATCCGGACAGGGGTAAAACTTAAATTTGTTTTTTTTTTCTTTTTTGTCAAAACCGTCATCTGATGTATATCCGGACAACGATAAAACTTAAACTTGTTTTTTTTTCTCAAACCACCATCTGATGTGTATCCGGACAATGGTAAAACTTAAACTTGTTTTTTTTCCTCAAACCACCATCTGATGTGTATCCGGACGCCGGTAAAACTTAAATTTGTTTTTTTTTTTTGTCAAAACCCGCCATCTGATGTCTATCCGGACAGCCTATGAAATAGTGTGAGATTAGATATCAGGCGCGATGTGTGTAAGTGGGTCCCGGTTAAATTAATTTTTATTTTATGTGTGTGTGAAAGAGAGAGAGAGAGTTTACGCAATGGACGAGGGACTAGTATCCCCACCAATACGAAGATCAACACCAGCGAGAATTCGGCGACGATGTGTATCATGATTCATGTAAGCAGTCCACGACCTATTTTTCGACACGAAACTTGTGATGCACCTTGAACACTACATTTGCATCCACAAAAGTACCAACTTCAACAACAACAACAACCGCGGAAACAAACACACAAATCACAAGAACAAGACCGAGATTACGCCCCTCCATTTCGAAAACCGATTACGATTCTTTCACAGATCACAATAAGTTGAAATGATTGTTTAATTTTGCATGTAGTAGTATGAAACTATGGCTGAATTTATAGCAAAGATAATATTGATACACAACTGTAATGTGACCAACTAAAGCCATAAATAGAGCAAAAGAGATAAGTGTTAATTCACATTTCTTATGTCATCATCACCGCTTGCTTTCCAACATGTTTACTATGTTTAGCATGCATACCATGCAACAAGATAAGTAATTGATATATATATATAACGGAGAAAGTTAACATACAAATTAAATTAACGTGCTAATTATGAGAATTAATTAGTGTAACTATAGTGTAGTGTAATTACAATTACACTACGATGCATACCACCGTCTTCCTCGTTCTAAAAAAAAGAAAGAAATAAAAAGACACAGTGCTAAGGAAAAAAAAACGTTGTGTCTTTTTACTTATTATTACGTTTTTTTGTTTATTTTTGTAACTTGATTGTGTCTTTTTTTTCTTGATATTGTGTTAAATTACTCAACATTGTGTTATATTTTGTGATCTGTTGTGACATTTTTCATTTATCGTTGTGTTGTTTGTTTATTTTCGTCATTGTGTCTTTTCGTCGTTTTTTGGAACCGGAATGACGGGGAAACATTTTAGTTTTTTTTGTAATTGTTTTTCGTTATCTATTTATATTTTTTTGGCAACAAATCTTTCTCACACTTATTATTTTTGTCTCCATTTCCATTTTAATATTTCCCTTAGTTTGGAAGCCCACGTATTACACATGTTAAATAAATAATTTTATGTAACATATCTTAAATTTGTCAAAAACGTTTTATAAAAAATATTAAAGAATAGGAGTTATGCCGTAATCATAATTTTCTCGGGTTCGAGTTTTAAAGTTCGGGTTAGTTCATGTTCAGTCACAAGTTTTTTGGGTTGGTTTCGGGTACGCGATACCGTCTATTGAAAAGACAAACTATTCATCC